>NC_041349.1:10844225-10894209 GCF_004354835.1 Perca flavescens
TTGCGTTTCGCATGAAAATAAGCGTCGGTCCTATTTCAGCATGCGCGCGCGTTTTCGGCGCGGCTCGAGCCGCTCCTGAGACGCGCGTCTTGCAGGCAGTGTGTGAGTCTAACCTGTTACTACGGGACACGCCACGCAGCTGACACGCCTCGTCACGCAGGCAGTGTGCAGCCGGCCTCATTGCGTCATGTATCCTGCGCTTGACGTCAGAGCAAGTCGGGATCGAGTCGGGACACAAATCTAACCGGCACGCGTTGGGGTGACGATCGCCGGGGATCGATTCCAGGCAGGCCTGGCTCATCTCGAACGAGTGTTTCGTAATGATTTGCTGTTTGCTGAACGCTCGTGTCACCGGGGCAACAGTTATCACAGTGTGATGCTTCTCTGTGTTGTGCAGAATCTGTCAGCTGTGGAGTTTACGATGAAGCCAACTTCAGCTTCAGAAACGCCTGGTCCTACCTGGTCATCATCAACAACATATCACAGCTGAGAAGACACACACACACACACACACACACACACACACACACACACACACACACAGGAATTCTGTCTTATTCGTTTGTACATTTCGCTGTTTTGTTTCAGGACAGTAATATAAAAAGTGTTGCACTGGAGTATTTTTCTCTCTTTGTCTCTTCATTCTATCTTTCTTTGCACTTTGCACTTTAATTATTACAGTTAATTCTCAGGATGTTGTGTTGTCTGTGCTGTCATGTGTGTCCTTTTGTGTCCTTGTGTCTTAGGAGGCTCTGCTGATCTCACTTTTATGTTGATTTTATCTTACTGTATTTGTATTTTATTTTTAATTTGAGAATGTTTTATGTTACATATTGTTTGTGTTGTGACAATAATGTTGTGACGGGGACAATAAAGTGTATTCTATTCTATATTCTCTCTGTCTGTCTCTCTCTCTCTTTCTTTCTCTCTCTCTCTGTCTCTCTCTCTATCTCTTTCCAGTTTGCCATGTACTGTCTGGTGTTGCTGTACCGAGCTCTGAAAGAAGAGCTGACTCCCATCCGGCCGGTGGGGAAGTTCCTCTGTGTCAAATTGGTCGTGTTCGTCTCCTTCTGGTAAGAATGAAAGAAAGAAGAGAGTCATTTGCGAATTTCGCTGTTTTGTGTCATTGTAAATCGAATACACAACACATCTGAGGCTCTGGGAACAAGTTAAACCAAGCAGTTAATCAGTAATTAATAATGTAAATAAGCCTAAGTGCTAATACATTTTACTCTCTCTTTGTCTCTTCAGGCAGGCGCTTTTATAGCTTCCTGGTAAAGGTTGGAGTGATCTCCGACAAACACACCTGGGACTGGGACAGCGTGGAGGCCGTGTCTACCGGACTGCAGGTATAGACGCGCTCATAAACTAATAAACAAATAAACCATGTTGCTAGTCTCATAGTCAGCGGAGCTCTTTTGGATATTTTCATGATGTTAAGCAAAGTTTCCGTAGAACAAAAACGCGAAAAAGAAATATCTGTTGATTCTCTATTCTGCTTCCTGCAGATCCTTTGATTAAGCATCTGAGGATAAAGTCGGAAAAATATGGCTTTTGCTCAGAAGAATAACAGGCCATGTAAAGTGGCATCACCCCAGTTGAACCAGATCCTTGATTAATAGATGCTCGAATTGATACAGGACTTCATCATCTGCATAGAGATGTTCTTTGCTGCCATCGCTCACCACTACACCTTCACCTATAAACCATACGTGTACAGGTAAACAGCTATCCATCCATCTATCCATCTATCCATCTATCTATCTATCCATCCATCCATCCATCTTGCTATCCATGCATCTACCTACCTGCCTATCTATCTTACCTATTTATCCATCCTGCTGTCCATCCATCCATCCATCTACCTATCCATCCTGCTATATCCATCCATCTTTCTATCCATCTACTACCTACCTACCTACCTATCTATTGTAATCTTATCTAATTGAATCCAGGGAAGCAGAGGAGGGCCTGTTTCATAGCTTCCTGGCCATGTGGATTTCTCTGACATCAGAGATGATGTCACAGAGCAGGTCCGCCATGCAGGTGAGTGTCTCAGCCAGATTATTGCATTTGTTAAACTCAATAATTTTAAATGTGTGCTACAACTAGTTTGCTTCCAGGGTTATTAAAAAGATTAAAGTTAAATGCAAATTATATTTGGCGCTTTTAGTTTCTTTTTATGTCTATGTTTCATTTATTTGTCTGCCTATTTGTCTATAATTTTGTTATTCTACATATATATATATATATATATATATATATATATATATATATATATATATTTATTATTTATACATTATTATCCCACCTTTTTATCTTATTTTACCACTTTTTATGTAAATCCGGTTCATCTTTATTTAAGTCAACGTAGACCGCTTTTCATACAGTACTTATATATACCAATGTCTATTTTATCTTACTTACCAAAGTTTTGGTAAATTGTTGATTGGTAGTTGTTCGAATTGGGGCCGAGGAAGTTTTCAGATCATTTACATCTGTAAAAAATACTAAAACTACACTGTAAAATGTTATCAGGAAATGTATTGAAGTTATAAACGCCTTCAAATGTTTTGTGCAGTACAAGTACAAAGTACAAGTACAAAGTACAACAAAGTAAGTAATAAATAAAAGTACAAAGCATTAAAGTAAATATTTCTCTGAGATGTAGGCCTAGTGGAGAAGAAGTTTAAAAAAATGGCGGAAATACCTCAAGTAAAGTACAAGCACCTCAAATTTACACAAACACTGTACTTGAGTAAATCTATTTAGTTAAATTTCTCCACTGGAATTAGGAATTGAAATAATAATAATAATAATATAATAATAATAATAATAATAATAATAATAATAATAATAATGTAAACATCTCATACCGGCCGCTAGGTCGACGCTCCTGGGCCGCCCAACAAGATGTACTTCGCCAGAGCTCGGCCCGAACACAGCGAGCACACGGGCCTCCCTCACGGCCTCCTCCCAGGACCCCGTCATTGCCTGCAGCCACATCCATGCCCTCCTCTTCCTCCAGTGGGCGGTACCAAGGCCTCGGCCATACCCCCCCCACGCACTCCATCTCCGCCCCTGCAGGGGTTCACCTCCTCGCCCTGGGACGAGGACAGCGATGGCTCGCCCGGAGGCAAGTGACACCAGTAACGGATGACATCACTGCCCTGCACATGGCTAGGGTTTGGGAACTCTTTTCTTTACGTGTTTCACCCCTTGTTTCGATGTGCTTTATTGCTATAGACAAAGGAACTCTGAGTCTTATTAAAATCAGAATAAAATATAAACGAGACCTCGCCTGCTGTTGTGTGAAAAGAAGCTATTCTCGGTGGATTTCATCAAAGGAAAGCAAATGAGAGAGTCTGTACTTGTGATGTCTAAGCCAAGTTTGTTGAGTAGATTTTTTAAATAATCTAAATGTTTGAAATCTGTATTTTGATAAATGTATCGCCAGCTGTTGAAAGGAAAATATATTTGATGTTTTCGTCCGAAGAAAGCAGATTGTTGTTGTGGTTTTACACCCTAATGGTGCTGAAATGTCCTTGAGCTCGGGTTTGTTCTGACTCATAATAAAGGAACACGCCATATCTAATCACCAGAAACTGTTGTTGTTGTTGGGTCAGAAGTGTGGTTCAAGTCCTCAAGTTACTCAGGAGAAGTCTTCAACAAAACCCCTTTATGACGAGGAAACGGATAATACATTTTATTTATGGGCTTTCTTGACTCTTAAGGACACCTTACATCAGGGTGTCAAACTCATTTTCACTAAGGGCCACACTGGAAATGATGATCACAATAAGGGCCAGACATGTTGAGTTTATTGACATGCTTTTATTTAGCAAAAAAGTCAATTAACTTTGTATTATTGCATGTTTCAAGTAGCTTTCTCCCATACAGTTTGGTCGACATAAAACCCTAAAAAGTCAGCAAAAAGGTTTCTTAGCCGCCTTTAGAATTTACCAAGTCATGAAAAAACAACATTACATTTTTAATAGCAATTTGAGTCTCAAAGTCGGCAAATTTGTCAAATTCTGCACGGCAGTGCCATTTTCCCGATTCTTTTGGTGTGGTGTAATAAACTATTTGGGCCAAAATTTGCTGTGAACCAAACTGAAAGGCGGTTGGATCAAAATTTGCAAGGGGCGGATGTGCCTTACATGAACAAATAGTAAAAAGAAAATAAAAACAGATGCACAACAAAGACCACACAGAACTACAAAGGAAGGAACATGAGTAACACAGACTGTCTGAAAGACATTTTGAGGTATGGATGAAAGCAGAGGGCAAAGAATGCAGCAATCACTAAATTTAAGTGTGATTGGCTGAGCCATCTGTCAATCACAGAAACACATCTGCAAAGCTGAAGCTGCTATGTTCCTAATGCTGAAGTACTTTTTGTTTATAATTATTTCCAACAAAGAAACACTTTAAAACTTTAGTGTAATACATTTTGTTAATTATCCAGCAGTTGTTGATACATTTAGCCGGAAACCTGATGGTGGGCGCCACAGATAAAGTCAGAAGATCACCAAACCCATTACGATTCATCCTCTGGGAACATGACTGTTTGTGCCAAATTTCATGCCAATCCATCCAATAGTTGTTGAAATATTTCAGTCTGACCAAAGTGATGGACCAACATTGCCACTTAGCAAGTGTTCCATTTAGTTTAGTATGGTTAGCTTTCTTTGAGCAACATCTAGAAGAAACACACTAAGACACACAAATTAATGATGGTTTAATTTTATTTAGCTGCTTCAGTTTCAGCGTCTTGGTACTCTGCACTCATCTTGCTCCTCCCAGTGTAAACACTGAGTTACTGCACTTGCTGTTAGCAGTTTTCTCCACTAGATGACACCAACAGTCCATTAAAAGTCATCAGGATCTGCAATTGTTGAACGGTAGAGCTGCACAACACACAACAACAACACATCAGTAAAATCTCCCTATATTACATTTTCAGAGGGATTTTGGGAATGAATCTGACTAATGCATTATAATGGCGCAGAGTTGTACTTTGTATTGTAATGTCTGATGAGTTTGTGGTTTTGTGTTGTGTTTGTGGCTGATTTGTTTTGTCAGAAACAAATAAAAAAAAAAATCTAAAAAAAATAAGACAATAACAAAAATAAAAACATAAAAGAAACGCCCTTATATTTCCCAGCATCCTTTATCACATTGCGCCAAGAACACCGCTGAGGTGACCCAATCCTCACAGGCGGAGCTGTTAAAAAGAGGGAAAATGTAAACAGTCTGTGAAATCCAATATGCTCATTCACGTGATTCGCATTAAAAGGTCCCATGACCTTTTAATACAGATCAGATTAGCTCTTTGGATGCTTTTTGTATTAGTGGTCCCCACTGTATCTGAAGTCTTTTTTATATAGACCTTAGTGGTCCCCTACTACTGTATCTGAAGTCTCTTTTATATAGACCTTAGTGGTCCCCTAATACTGTATCTGAAGTCTCTTTTATATAGACCTTAGTGGTCCCCTAATGCTGTATCTGAAGTCTCTTTTATATAGACCTTAGTGGTCCCCTAATACTGTATCTGAAGTCTCTTTTTATATAGACCTTAGTGGTCCCCTAATACTGTATCTGAAGTCTCTTTCCCGAAATTCAGCTTTGGTGCAGAATTACAGCCACTAGACCCAGTCCCACAATGAGCTTTCCTTAGGATGTGCTAAGGAAGCTATTGAGGAGGACAGAGGGGGGGCAAGGTGGAGGGTGGGGCCTTGACCAACTACCACTTTGATGTCTCTCTCTCTCATGGGGTTAGGAGCCAAATTCTCTGGGCGGGCAAAGCAGAGAAAGGGAGGTAACCTGTTCCTTATGACCTCATAAGGAGAAGATTCCTGATTGGTCCATCTGAGCTTTCATTTTCAAAGGCAGAGCAGGATACCCAGGGCTCGGGTTTACACCTATCACCATTTCTAGCCACTGCGCCCATAAGCAGGCTGGGGAAACGATACACGTTAAAAACCTCATAAAGTGACATTTTCATGCCATGGGACCTTTAAAACGGGCCAAAACTTTAAATAATTATATTTTAAAGAAATCTCAGATTTCACTGTTCTCAATGTAAACGTAACGAACATAGTATGACATAGTACGGCGCAATGCAGCTACTACTGCAGTGTTAACATGGTCTCTTGTTTGCTACATGCTAAGTTAGGGAAACCTGTAATCTTGGCTCCCAATGTTGTTAATTTCTCCCCAATTTCAGGTCAAATTACTGCTGAAACATGTCCGGGTTGTGTAGTATTTAAAGCGTAACTCTCACCAAAATGCAACCTAGGGTGTTTTTGTGAATGTACCAGAGTCAAACTTTGTTTAAAAGCATAATTGGGACAAAAGCTCTTTTCAAAATTGACCGTATCTTCGTTTTAGTCAAATGGCCTTTTGAATGGGGAGTGCTAAGGGCACTACTTTTTGACAGCATTAAAATCAACATTTTTAAAACACTAAGAAGGCTCGACACAACATGAAACTTTGCTCCAAGTATCACCAGGGCTCTACACCTTAACGTAAGCATTGAGAACATTGTTTGTGTTCACAGAGATTACTAAAAAGAAAGGTTTTGAACAACTCACTTTAGCTGTTGGTTTTTCCACTCGCCGCCATCACACCAGTCAAAAAGAGTCAACCTCCGAATGCGAATGACCACATCTATTGATTTTAATATTGTTTCTTTTATGAGACTCCTTTTTCAACTACAAGGTCAATATTTTTTTTCACTAACGACAAAACAACGAATTATCTGGGCATTTACAGTATCTCACAAAAGTGAGTACACCCCTCACATTTTAGTAAATATTTCATTATATCTTTTAATGGGACAACACTGAAGAAATGACACTTTGCTACAATGTAAAGTATTAAGTGTACAGCTTGTATAACAGTGTAAATGTGCTGTCCCCTTGTACACAACTGTTACAAAGTAACAGAAAATAAAAACAATTCAGCCGTAATCTGCATGCATACCTGTTTTCGTTGTCCTTTCAGCAACAAAGTGGTACAAAGTGGACCAAAACTTGAGTTTCATAAATCCCCAAGAGTCCGAGGAAATGTAATATCCAAGCTTTATATTCCAAAACGATTTCTTCGCCTCACAATGTTGAAGTTTCTGGTCGAATCACAACGGAAAAACGGTTTTCCATTTCTGCACTTGTTATCGCCACTAGCTTCTCTGCCCAGCTTGCTAAATGCTCGGCGGGGCGCCATCGTGTACCGACAGCATCTTCTTCTTCTTCTTCTTCTTCTTCTTCTTCTTCTTCTTCTTCTTTTTGTAGTTTATTACGGTTGGCAAGCCAACTTAAATGTGCATTACCGCCACCAACTGACTGGAGTGTGAACGAGAGATAAATGCAGAAAATAAATAAACCAAAATAAAATTAAAAAAAATGAAATAAAAACAACAACGAATATTCGAATGTCAAATTTTCAAATCGAATACCAACCCAATCAATGAATGTTCGAATATTCGGGTCCAGCCCTACCCGAGACACACCAGGCCGATAATCCAGGCGAGGTCGGTGACTGGAGTGTGTTTGGTGCGCCCGTACATCGCTATTCGGAGGAGCCGCTGCTTTCATTTTGGCCGACCGGACTTGCTGGGTCGGAAGGCAGTCAGTCTCAAATGACCAGTCTGATTGGTGGAGCGCTAACCCGGAATGACGAGCGGAATGACCGTGACTAGATTCTCTCAAAATCTGACGGAAATCTTTTAAACTGACCTATGTCGATCTGAAATGACGACAAATTCAGCAACTGCACGGCCTATTTTTCTCTTAAAATGTTTTCAGAAACATGTTTCGTGAACTATTTTAGTACAGTAGGAGATATCGCCTGAACGAGCCGCCATGACAGTCTGGCTTTGAAATTGGAGAAACCAGACCCACATGGCCTACATGACAGATTACCACCATGAACTCTGCAAGGCTCAGAGAATCAAACAGAGAGGAAACAATCTCCTGACACCGTCCAACTACCAAAACAACAATCTTTAACAATATTTTAACAGGGAAAAATAAGTATCACTTGCTGACTTTTCTGATTTTAAACACACACACACACACACACACACACACACACACACACACACACACACACATCTGATATATCATAAATAAATGGAGATACTTAACGCAAAAAGGAACAGGGGGAGAACTATAAAGGGAAGTCGGAGAGCGCAGACCTCCGCCAACGCCACGCCCTTTGTTGCAATGTTAACGAAATTGAAAAGTAATTAGGGTATGCATCTTCTTTGTTCATTTCTTTGTTCCAACTTCCAAGTGGCCTCTAGCCTAGTCATGAATAAATGATGTTACATTTTTTTTTTTTTTTTTAAAAGGTCAAAGAGCTGTGTGCGTGTGCACACATTTGAATAATGTCTGGCTGTAAACGGGTTCAGGCTTTTAAAAAGCTGTCAATCAAAATGTACTTTTAAGGTCCGACACAGCTCTTCTTCCTTTGCCCATGCTACAACGTTCCACTAAATTTCATGAAAGATCGCCAGTAGTTTTTCTGTGAACCTGCTGAGAGAAAAAACACGGAAAATGATAACCTCCTTGGTGGAGCCAAATATCAGCTTTTCAACAAACATGTTAGTAGTCCTTTATTATTCAGGTTAAGTTGATTTTAAAACATGTAACAGAAAAACATGAATCAGATCGCTTTTTTTTTTTTATTATTACAATTTTTATTTTTATTTTTTTTTAAAAGGCACACATTACATCATGACAATATGTTGTCATGACAATGGGATGACAACATAACTCACAAAATACAGGGAAGAAGAAAATAAATAAATAAATAAATAAATAGACAAAAGAAACTTGAGTTATTTAAATACTGTACTGGTACATTTAGAAAATACTTGACAGATAGAGCGCACTTAAAGTATATGGTCGTAAACAGAACTGACTTCTAGATTGGCCTCAATATATGTTGCATGTTGGTCTCATTTGTAGTCATAATACCGCAAAATTATATTTGGACTAGCGACAGAAAGAACTACAACACCACAGAATAAAAAAATAAAATAAAGGTTTTGTAAAGCACTGTGTGAGCATTTCAACGAGCAGTAGAGGTAGCGTTACACTGACGTAGGAATATTAAGACCTGCTTAAAATGATTAAAGACAATACTTCAGCAAATTTGAGACTTTTTAAGGCCTAAAATTTAGAAATTTTTGATTTTTAAGATCCTGCGGCAACCCTGTAATAGGGTCTCTAAGTGAGTAAAAACTGTCTGGACTGTGATTGCGGGCGGCCTCCAGCTCACCCAGTAGAGCGCACCACTGTCACTATCTAATGAAATTGGTTCAAAGACTTGTCAAACTTGTCCTCAACATGGCAGCACAACGCACAGAAAACACCACTAATAAGCCTCCGCCATGCAAACTGTGGAATGTGTATGACTTACACGTATCAGCGGTTACATACATGAAAACAGTCCTGATACTTTCATTACTATAATGTCCAGTAAACTAAAGCATGCGATGGGAGAAACCTACAGTATGTTAAAGTATTTGTGTTGTAGCTTTTGGGTTTGTGTTGTAGCTTTTGTGTGTGTGTGTGTGTGTGTGTGTGTGTCTCTGAGTGTGTGTGTGTGCATGTATGTGTGTGTGTGTGTGTGTCTCTGTGTGTGTGTGTGTGTGTGTGTGTGTGTGTGTGTGTGTGCATGTGTGTCTCTGAGTGTGTGCGTGTGTATGTGTGTGTGTGTCTGACCATCAGTGTGTTGTGGTTGATGTTCCAGGTAGCTTTTGCGTTTGTGTTGTAGCTTTTGGGTTTGTGTTGTAGCTTTTGTGTTGTAGCTTTTGTGTTTGTGTTGTAGCTTTTGTGTTGTAGCTTTTGTGTTTGTGTTGTAGCTTTTGTGTTGAAGCTTTTGTGTTGTAGCTTTTGTGTTTGTGTTGTAGCTTTTGTGTTGTAGCTTTTGTGTTGTAGCTTTTGTGTTTGTGTTGTAGCTTTTGTGTTGTAGCTTTTGGGTTTGTGTTGTAGCTTTTGTGTTGTAGCTTTTGTGTTGTAGCTTTTGGGTTTGTGTTGTAGCTTTTGTGTTGTAGCTTCTGTGTTTGTGTTGTAGCTTTTGTGTTGTAGCTTTTGTGTTTGTGTTGTAGCTTTTGTGTTGTAGCTTTTGTGTTGTAGCTTTTGTGTTGTAGCTTTTGTTTGTGTTGTAGCTTTTTGTGTTGTAGCTTTTGTGTTGTAGCTTTTGTGTTTTGTGTTGTAGCTTTTTGTTTGTGTTGTAGCTTTTGTGTTGTAGCTTTTTGTGTTGTAGCTTTTGTGTTTTGTGTTGTAGCTTTTTTGTTGTAGCTTTTTTGTGTTGTAACTTTTGTGTTGTAGCTTTTGTTTGTGTTGTAGCTTTTGTGTTGTAGCTTTTGTGTTGTAGCTTTTGTGTTTGTGTTGTAGCTTTTGTGTTGTAGCTTTTGTGTTTGTGTTGTAGCTTTTGTGTTGTAGCTTCTGTGTTTGTGTTGTAGCTTTTGTGTTGTAGCTTTTGTGTTTGTGTTGTAGCTTTTGTGTTGTAGCTTTTGTGTTGTAGCTTTTGTGTTGTAGCTTTTGTGTTGTAGCTTTTGTGTTGTAGCTTTTGTTTGTGTTGTAGCTTTTGTGTTGTAGCTTTTGTGTTGTAGCTTTTGTGTTGTAGCTTTTGTTTGTGTTGTAGCTTTTGTGTTGTAGCTTTTGTGTTTGTGTTGTAGCTTTTGTGTTTGTGTTGTAGCTTTTGCGTTCGTGTTGTAGCTTTTGCGTTTGTGTTGTAACTTTTTAGTTCGTGTTGTAACTTTTGCGTTAGAGTGTTGTAGCTTTTGCATTTCGGTTTGTATTTTTGCGTTTGTGGTGTAGCTTTTGCATTTTGTGGTGTAGCTTTTGTGTTTGTGGTTGTAGCTTTTTGCATTTGTGGTGTAGCTTTTGCGTTTGTGTTGTAACTTTTGCCTTTGTGGTGTAGCTTTTACGTTTGTGTTGTAACTTTTTGCATTTGTGGTGTAGCTTTTGCGTTTGTGTTGTAACTGCGTTTGTGTTGTAACTTTTGCGTTTGTGTTGTAGCTTTTGCATTTGTGTTGTAGCTTTTTCGTTTGTGGTGTAGCTTTTGCATTTCTGTTCTATTTTTTGCTATTGTGCTGTAGCTTTTGCATTTGTGGTGTAGCTTTTGCATTTGTGGTGTAGCTTTTGCATTAGTCTCCCCAACATTCTGGCAAATTGAGTGGAAAGGTGTATATTTAATGAAGCGCAACCCAAGGCTGCACAATATATCATTTTTTTTATCACAAAAACATATCACGTAAGGCTGCGACATATTGCAATAGACAGATTTATTTTGTGCAGAAAATATCAGTAGAAAACTACATTTTAAAATGTCATTCTTTTGAAGTTTTAAATTCAACAAGCAATTTGTTGTATTCTAGCAGAATACTAAAGCAGCAGAAATGCAGAACTGACTACACTTGAATTTCTATTTATTGCAAGTAATATCGTTATCGTGATATATTTCCTCATATTGTGCAGCCCTAGCGCCACCAGGGGGGGCACAAAATAAATAAATTATTAATGACGAGTCAGCCATGTTGGGGTGGTCGGGGTCAGAAAGAGGAGAGCTGCAACTTTTGGAAAATGAAGCAGGCTTTTTTTCAACACTGGACGTGAAGTCCAAGCTGGTTAAGCTGGGAGAGACGGTGGAGGCAGCCACCCGGAACCCACAGTCCACAGGTGATACGCCCGAAATAGACGCTCGTTCAGCAGCGCCGGGAGCGGCGGTCATTCTTCAGGCTGCCGCGATGTCTCTACTTTTGGGGGAGCAGTACTCAACAGCTCCAGCCACTGGAAGCATGGGCACAGAGATTGAGAACTATTTACGGGACGCTTCCCTATCCTAGGATACAAAGCCGACAGACTGGTGGAAAGTGAATGCTGGGAGATTCCCCAGACTGGCAAAGCTAGTCTCTACATACCAGCGACACCAGTACCATCTGAGCAGGTGTTTTTAGCTTCTGCTCCGCCTGACACCGACCACGCCGACATGATAAGTTTCAAGAAGAACAAGTAACGTTAGGCAGAAACTGTGACGCTGTAAGTCTGAGATATTTAGCGTTAGTCTCTTGTTGCAGCATTAAATTTAGTTGTTGATTGTCTTTCTTTGTTTAATAGGCCATGCAATGAGACAGAGTCAGAGAATATGAAGTATTTTGCTATGGAAGTAAAGCTTTGATTGAGGAAAAAAAAAAAAAAGGCATTTGGTATGGTCTGGCACACAAGCAAAATTTTACGCCACGCTTTAATTGCGATTAATCGCTTGATTGATCGTTACTGTTAACAATGATCGGTTAAGAAAAGTGTTTACAATTTGGAACCCTAGTTTGTATGAAAAGAACTATACAAATGTAGAGGCTACAGTGGCACTAAACACACTATCTATTATAATGCATGGATCAGCTCTTCTGATCTGATGGATCTGCCAGGACATTCCTCTGCCTCTCGGTGGTCCATGTAGGCTCCGCTTCTATCTCTTTTAAATTATGTATTAATGCATGAGTGTTTTCTATAACGATTTACGTTAATGATAAGAGATGCTGCTTGTAAACGTTTCCATACACAGTAATGTCGCTACAGCTGATATCATCGCATGCCATGGAGCCTCCTCGATGCTCTATCCTCGCACCTCGATGTGCATTTTCGAGGATCGAGGAGGTACGAATTTGGGAAGTGAGCAAGGCCCTATATGTCAAGACAATGCTACTCTCTGCCTCTACTCTCATTGTCTTATATTGCACATATAAGCTTATGTGTTTGTTACACAGAACCATCTGAGAAGCAGTTGTTGGAAGCTGTTTGGGAGAGGGCAGGCACTTATAAATAAAGACCTTGCAGGTGATTGCCTAAACCATCTGTCCATCACACCGTTGTTTTTAACAAACGGTCGCAGCCGTCCCACACCTAAACCCCGCCGCTAGCTGCCAAGTCGCTCCTCTCCGGACGGTGATCTGTCTGGAACGCTGGCTGTGTTTTGGTTTTGATTTCGATACCTTCTATGAAGTAAATATCCCCCCACTCCAACAGCCGGGATCAGTAAGACGCAGGCAACCAGAACCAGGATCAGTACGCTCAGATAGAGTCGACCACCTGACGTGAAGAAAAGGCTAGAGTTACTGGAATACAACAGACACACAAAATATAAGCATGATTCAGTGTGTTCTTGAATGTAAAGCACTATCAGAGTTGGTCTGTTCCCTCACCTTTAGCATCCGTCTCATCGGTTGGCTCTGGAGTTTGGAGATCTCCGGGATCTGTCGGTTTAACGGAGCGTGGTTCTGAAAAACGCAAGAGTTGCAATAACTCAGAAAACATTATATGACAGCAGTCACATTCCAGTAGTTGTTGACAAAACAATCCTTACATTTTTTAAAGCTGTCTTGTTATGACCTTACAGCAGCAGCAGCAACGTTCTCTTAAATAATACTTTCTAAATACTTCCAATACTTTTTGTTAATTCCTATCAATTTCTAGGTCATTGATGTTGTCAAAAAGGCCCATAAATGATAAGCGCTGTATGACATCATAGCCATGGAGAATGGACTTTTTTCACAGCAGACATGTTGACTTGTCATAGTAGGAAAAGCACAGCTGAGAGCACAGCTGAGATTGAAAACCTTAACGATGGCTTAATTCCATCAAGTGTCCCAGTAAGCTATTTCAGTGAGTCAGCAGGAACAATACCAGGACCTCTCCTAAGTGGAATGCAGCCATCAGTAATGGTTCAATACCAGGACCTCTCCTAAGTGGAATGCAGCCATCAGTAATGGTTTAATGCCAGGGTCTCTCCTAAGTGGAATGCAGCCATCAGTAATAGTTTAATACCAGGACCTCTCCTAAGTGGAATGAAGTTGTATATTACGGTATATTGAGTAATTTAGTTCCTTTGTTTGTTTTACAGTGATGAATATGTATAATTTATAAGTGAACTTAAGAATGTGAAGCATACTTATTGTTAGATTGGATTGTATGCCCTAAATTCTTCATTTTCACTTTGTTTGCAGAACCACAGCTTCAAAGATTTAGTCTGAAGTTGATATAAGAGCCCTGTGCATTGCCGTGCCTTCAACCTAAAGCAAGAAAGTGCAGTAAACTGATCCTGGGGTCCTGTCACATGCATTCTGACACATCTACCGAAGTGAATGTCCATACCATACACAGAATCAGCGATACAGTTCAATAAACAAACTTCATTTTAAGGGCCCTATTTTAACAATCTAAGCGCATGGCGTGAAGCGCCTGGGCGCGGGTGTGTTTATGGCGTGTCCAAATCCACTTTTGCTAGTTTGATGGCTGAAAATAAGGGTCTGTGCGCCCGGGCGCCTGGTTCTAAAGGGTTACTTAGTGTCTTCATTAATCAGAGGTGTGTTTTGGGCGAACATGCAATCAACCAATCAGAGATCATCTCCTGTTCCCTTTAAAAGCCAGGCGCGCTTGGACCTCGGAGCATTGCTGTTATGATGGAGGATTTGCTGAGCAGGAAGGAGAAGAAACTGATCTGCTCGTGTGTGAATTGAAAGAACGCCAGCAGATCATATCATAATACTATTTCACACTGTAATATTTGTATTTGTAATCCTCTGCATGTGTGTGTGCTGCTGTGTGTCCCTCTGTGTGTGTGCCCCCTGTGCATAAGCCTGTAGGAGCATTTTACTAATTTTCTGTTAAAATAACAAAGGAAATGCAGCATTATTGACTTTAGACCAGGTTTTTGTTGGTCAATGGCGCGATTACTTCCCCCTAAAATAGCAAAGACACTTGCGCCGGGCTTTGTGCTGTACTCAGTATACCATGTTTATTTTCCAACTTACCAACAAGAAGCATAATAACAGAGGCACTCGCCAACTGTAGGATTTGACATCTGTATCTCCCTTGGTCAGACTGCTCCACGTTGCTGATCTTTAGCGAGATGTTTCCGTGTTTCAGGCCGTCTGTGAACATCTCCGTCCTCCCAGCGTACATCGGCTTCTTCATGTCCTCCTCGTGCTGTTTGTCATGGTAACAGTGGACATACCGGTAGTTGCTCTGTGGATCTTCAGGGTCTGGTGGGACGTCCGGCCTCCACCACTCCACCGTCAGCTCCTCCACGTCCAGACAAGGCTCCACGTGACACGGCAGGATGACATCACCACCCAGAAAAGCCACGACTGGCTGAGACGCCCCGATCACCTGAGGCCGATCTGGAAAATAGAGGGAAATGTTATCTTCTAAAAAGGGAGAGAAGTCTGGAAAGAGAAAGCGAGAGAGAGAGAGAAAGTCTGGATTCTGGATTGCTGTATTTTATGGATAGTGTTAACGGTATCCATTTACATAGTAAATAATTCCCAAACTTTTGTGTAATAAAGTACATAATCTCGAGACCACCTTTTCAATTGGACTCGAGCATGATTCAACCAACCTTGTACAGTACGCACTGTTCACACTAATCAAACAATCTGGACTTTTTTGGGGTCAAGTGAACTCATGCTGCGTTCATGCCACCTTGGAATAACAGGCAAATTAAAATTGATGAATGTTTATTTATGAATAATTTTAAACATGTTATGTCTGTGTATGTTTATTGGCAGAGGCATTTGTCCACAATAAACAGTTTATTATCATTGAAATATGTTCAGTGAACCAAAGTCGCCTCTGTTCTGGGGAAATCTGTACTTTGGTGTGATGGGTCTCAATGTGAGATTTGTGGTTCCAACCGTTGTGTCTTTGTGAGACACAGAATAGGTGAGCGGATGGTTTCTGAATGATGGCGCATCAATATGGAGCATCTACCCCAGTTCATGCAAATGCAAATGTAAAATTTCAAGCCAACAGGAATACTTGGAATTGATGGTGGAGGTAAAAATTCATGAAAAAGGACAGGTTTGTGAACGGGCAAAACACAGATTTAGATAATGAACAGCTAAACACGTTGGACCTTTAACCAGCACGGCTACCACAGCATTCTGCAGCGACATGCCATCCCATGTGGTTTCCGCTTAGTGGGACCATCGTTTGTTTATCAACAGGACAATGATTACTACATAATTCCACTGGTGTTTTTTCATAGTTTGATGTATTAAGTATTAATCCACAATGTAGATAATGATAATAATAATAATAAAAAAAATAAAAAACACTGAATCAGAAGGTGTGTCCAAACTTTTGACTGGTACTATGTGTGCGTGTGGCTTACAAAGTGAAAAAGCCCAAAGTTCCCCCCTACCCGGAGGCGAGATTTTTTTCCCACTATGGCCACGCCAAGACTTGCCCGTCAATATCTACTATTGGCCAGGTGTCCATGCTTACGCAAGGCAACGTAACCCCCATTTGTTCAGGTCCTATCCCCTGACCAATCAGCTATCCTAACCTTAACCACTCGAGGTCAAATGCCTAACCCCAACCAATCAAGCTGCTTCGTAGGGCAGGTCTTGGCGTGGCCATAGTGGGATTCGCATAGACATAATATAGAGTAGACGGCGCATTGGTTGCTGGGCGCAAGAAATGCGGCCGCCATCTTGGACCGGTCATACTCCTAGTTGCGTAGCAGCAGAAGCAACAAGATGCCAAAGCATTGTGCAGCATATTCCTGCTCAAATCGGCGGACCATCGAAAACAGGGCTCGGGGGATGACTTTTCACAAGTAAGATGTAACATTACCATACTGTTGTTTGTATTTTATGAATATAATATTACCAGAGCGTTGACATGTGACTGGGTGGTAGCTTTTGTGTAGTGAAGCTTTATTCATGGCAGAGTAACTGGTAGCTTAGCTCACTACAATTTCCAAGCAGCTTGCCCAACACTGTGTATTATTCACATGTAATTCACCCCGACAAAAGTAAGATACCTCTCATGTCTCCTACCCACCCCACTTAAAATAAAGGCAACAGAACATCGGACAGTAGAATGGTTTGCAAAATAAGCGTATTCACAAATTAAGCAACTTTGGTTCATTATCAACACATATGCATCAAAATAGGAGTTTTGTTGAAGAAAGGTTCTAAGAAGTGTGAAGGAAGAAAATAAGTTTGACCTCCTTTTGAAATGTTTTTGTGTAGACTCCTAAATCTTCTTTGTTTCATTTTGAAGGTTTCCCAAGAACAAAGATGTGAGGAAGAAGTGGCTTTGAAGCAGGCAGACAATCATGGACCGACTGAATGCGTAAGTAGCCTAAACATATACATTAACTGACCAAGGCTCTGACAGTGACTCACTGGATGGTTTCAGTTAAGAGCAGTAGTTCATAAATGTATATTTTTAGACTATATAATGATAGATATAGAGAGAGAGAGAGTGAGAGATCTGTCTATATAAAATTCAGTCTGTCCGCTATTATCTGCCTCGCGTTTTTTTAAATTTTTTATAGCAGACGAAACTTCTCTACATATTAGGCCTATATGCTTTGCTCCCTCCTATGGACATAGCATAATTAAGTGATAAATTCCATGCACACTGTTAACATGAATGGAACAGAGTATATTCATCAGTTAATCCCCCCGGCAAAATATAAGGTCAAAAACCATTGAGGTGTCCTCTCCCTGTTGTCATGAATGTACAGTAGCCTACATCACTAGATAGTTACTGGTCCAGTGAACTAAGTCTATAATGGTTTGCAAAGTATTGTGCTATATCTACTATTATTGGCAGCCGCCACATATGGCGGAGACGTTGCTACTTCTACCCTTAAGAACTGAGTATTGTGCTTGTTAAGTGATATTGTGAAGACTTGCTGTGTGTCACTGGTCCATGAGTTTGTGTATGTATTGCACTGCATCTGTATTATTTGTGTCAAAATATTGTATTGTTGTCAAAATACCGATCATATCCTACATCACATATCATTTCAGGGGACAGTCCCCGTCAAAATTAAAGATTTAATAATAATGTAATAACTATAACAATAACTTATTTCACCAGTAAATTGCTGTTGAACCCCAGATGGGAAAAGGGTATTTTGCAATTACTGTGAATGCACCACGAGGCTACCTGTTTTAAGTGAATCTGTGTTGTTTAATTCCGACAATGGCAGCTGCAAGTGAACGCACCGTCTGTGTTGTTTAATTCCGACCATATAAACATACTGTATATCTATGAATTGCGACAACGGCAGCTGCTGCGCTGCAGAGCAGACTGTTACTTCCCGCTGTTGAAGTCCTCCACAGTGAAATACAGTCACACTTTACACTGTTTAACGTTAGCTGTCAGCATTTTAACCGTGATTAATCCAGCTGCTAGCTAAAGGTAGGCTAACGTTATATGCTGTCAGGTGTAGGGTAAAGTCGAGCACCGAAATGAGGCACCGAAACTTTCGTTCTTATTCGGTCTTGTTTACCGTTTACGTCGGCACCGAGTTTCGGTACCCAACCCTAATCACAATATTATATTAGTTATGTTGACTATGAATATTAAACTACGCCGAACCATGTGTCTTGTATGATAGCTACGTGTGTGATCTTTGCAGCAATCTTACAATCCTATAGTCTCACATTGTCAGATCTTCACAGCGCTTTTTAGTTTCTAGCTTCCATGTAAGTTAGATGGCACCAACATTTGGTCTAATCATAACTGGTCTGGCAACCCAGAGGCCATTGTTTTGTTTCCAGACTTATGATGAGGGGTCTGAGGTTCCACCCCCTGAAAAATTTGAGCATTAAATACTTCATTTCCTGCATTCTAGTGAATATATATGCACTTTTTTTTTTTTACCTTTTTCTGAATCAATTTATGCTGGAAATATCTTTTTCTAAAAGGGAAACATAAGATTACAATCCAATTGCTATTGCTCAAAATGATTCAGCTAGCCGACAGGTCACCCGCTAGCATGTTCGGACATTGCATTTCATTGTAAGCATAGCAAGCATTTTTACCGCCCTTTCTTCCGACAGCCCCGGGACATTTAAAAACATGTTGCGGTCTTGCGTGTTGTTTTCGGGACCACGCCCTCGAGGCAAACTTTCGCTGGCTGAAATTTGCAAGGTGTTTGGCTGTGGAACCCTACCGTAAGGAGCGGGTATAAGTTAGCAGCAGGTTTGATATTCGCAGGATATTTGTTTTCGACCTACCCCAATTCAGTGTCTTCAATAAAATTCCACTACATTACTAGTGTGTTTTAACCTTTTAATTCCATCCCGTTTCACTATAATGTGACATATGACAAAAATATGACCTGTAGTAAGTAAAGGCTTACCATTGGCAACTACTACAGCAATCAGAATGAGAAAATGTGTTTTTATAGAATTTTGGTGATTTCTTTCCTGAAAGAATCCCAGTAGTCTATGTCACCAGCCTGAGTTATGTAATTTGTAGACGGTCCCTAACTCAGCCAGCCGGAACATAGATTGAAGTGCTGTTTTCGCTTGTAAATCGGTAGCGACAACAAATACCATTGTGATTTTTTTTTTATACAGTGTCCTAAGCTGTCCTCAATACCTCAACATACTACACTAGTAGTGTAGTGGAATTTTATTGAAGACACTGAATGGGGGTAGGTCGAAAACGAATATCCTGCGAATATCAAACCTGCTGCTAATTTATAGCCTACCCGCTACGGTAAGGGCGGACACGGCGCCCCCAACACTTTTGACGCTCTATGCAATCGTTCCGAGGTAAATGGTAAATGGAAAGCACTAACGCATCACGACAATGATAAATCCGGCCTACATTTAAAATTACATTCAGGCTACAGCCATAACATCAACACAAAATGACCTGGCGACGCCGATGCACAAGAGTTACCTTCATCGGCCGTGGTGCAGACACTCAATAAAGAGTAGGTTGCAGTAAAAATCAGTATAACAGTAAAGCAAAGCACGAAAGTCCCCATAGTTATCCATCTGAGAGATGAGATTCCATCTCCTTATCCTCCACATATATTTCTTCTTCTTCTCTTATTTAATAGCGGATTGCAAACAATTTAAAAAGTGCATTACCGCCACCAACTGGACTGGAGTGTGAACGAGAGATAAATGCTCAACATGATGACGTGTTATTGTTATTGTTATTGTTATTGTTTTTGAATCGGAGGGATTTTAACTGCTATTTGTCTGATTTAAAGGCTTATTAGAACACATGTTGTGTGGCTGATAGTTACGTTTACAAGTCAGAGAGATTAAATTTGTTCAGATTACAGATCATCCACAGTGTGTTGTTAAAATCACCAAACAGATCGCACGTGGAGCATTTTGACAGCTAATCTGTCATAATAAAAACATATACCTTAAACATATTAGTCTTATGTGCTGGCTGGGAGGGGCTGCAGCTTTCACCATCAACACCAGCAGTGGTGTAGTAGGCCTCTCCCGCAAAAGGGAAAAGTCTGGCCAATACCACTACAGCACGATTACGTATGCTTTTACTGGAGGATCATTTTCAATGCAGGACTTTTACTGCAACATAGTAGCAGTGTAGGCTATTACCTACTTTTCAAGGATCTGAATATCGACAGTATCTCTTCAATCCAGTAGATATTAACTAAACAAGCTAATTGTAGCGACATACATGAGCAGGGTCGTTTCTAGGTCCCATTTAAATAAAGTGAATGCAAGCAAAACGGCGTTTATACAATTTAGATCTTAACTTCATCGGTCGTGCAGACAACCACGCTCAAGAAAGAGTATGGCTCCATGTTACCTCGGAATAACAGGGACCGCTCCCATGATTAGGTTGTTTTCCCGCAGCCGAACAGCACGTGCCACGCGAAGTGTTCCTTCTCACGTCCCGTTTACATTAGGCTCCTTCGAGATGAACTGCGCCTCGCCTGTAAAGCGGACGAGAGCAGGCGGCAGCAGCGGGGGGCAGAGACAAAAGTCCGCTCTGAGAGCGCCGCTCTCAGAGCGGACAGTTTTCCAGCTGATTCCAGCAGCCTTCAGGCTGAACAGGAAGTGACACAAACACTGTGGTCCGATTCCGATTTAATAAAATGTTATCAGACCCATATATCAGCTCCTACACAGTCTCCAGTTGATTTTATTATGACAGAGTAGCTGTCAAAATTCTCTACATGCGATCTGTTGCTGATTTTAATTACCAACAGACTGTAGATGATCCGTAATCTGAACAGATTTAGTCTCTCTGAATTCTAAACATCACTATCAGCCTCACAACATGTGTTCTGTACAGAAATAAGTTTTTAAATCAGACAAATAGCAGTTACAATCCCTCCGATTCAAAATCAATAAAAAGTTCATATAAAACGTCATCATGTTGAGCATAGGCGGAGTGTGACATTCGAGCCAGGGGGGGCAAAAAAAAATAAATAAATAAAAAAAACTCATTGTAGCAACTGAGACCTGGGGAACACAGCACGAGCACATATGGACAAAACAAACATGCTAAATAAACAAATGTTTATTTTTTTAAGCAAATTTGAAATTACATTGTAACAATTTAAAACCTCGAGCTCAATTTAGTTAAAAAAAAGAAGTCCATAACGCATATAATTCTTGAGCGACAGATGCAAAAAAATCCACAACAATCTCTGTCCCCACAGGGCAGCACAGACACAGCCGCTCTGCTGCTGCGCAGGCTGTACGCTTCTCGGAAGCTTCTCTCAGCTGCAAGGAGCGGCAAATCTGTCGGCGTCGCGTTTTGGGCGTCCAGAGCGTCAATCCTTCAAAAGTTTATGTCAACTTTATGGTAATGAGCTATGACGTGGTTCAGCGTCAAGCAGCGGCAAACGGCTGCAACCAATCGGAATATAGACGTCCTTCGCGCTGGCTGATTCCCATAGACAGTATATAATGGACCAATAGACCCCGTTGCTCTGGACGGAGACCAGTGAAGGCTATTAGAAGCACTTTTCCGGTGATGGCCAGCTTTACTGCGCAGCCTCCAACTGAGAGAATGTGACGTGAGCAACGTGTCTGAAAGTTGTAAGTCTTCTGGTAGCTGTGCCAAGAGAAATCTCAATCATTCCCAATCTTACAGAGACGGAGACTGTAGGTGGATGTAAGGAGATAACATGGGCACAGGCTAATTACTGATCACTAACATGCTAGTTAACATTAGTATTAAACCTAAACAGCTCATGTAAGTCGAAACTGCCTGCGAGCTTCTCCTGTACTATACGGTAATTCCTCTACTATGCGACAGTAAGTCACTTGGTTATGACCCAATCGTTAGCTTATTTTTACAAAAACGTCTGCTACGGAGCCATAACGTGAGGTACAAGGTAATGGAGCCTTTTATACATTGTCGTGTTTCTTTGGAACTAAACAACGGACAAATAGAGTCTTTAAACGCTTCTGATGTAAAGTTATTCGCAGTCAAGTGACGTAAAAAAAAAAATGGCGGTCAGCGGAATGCTAACAGGAGGTGATGGGCAGTTAGCAACAAAATGGCGCCATGATGGCTCGAGTTCTGAAGCGAAGCTTACCCCCTTGCTGATTCCAGAGAAACATACGATGTAAACTTTGGTTCCTACCAGAACATTAGTTCAGAGAAAAAGGAGGAAAAGTAATGGCCGTTGCTGGGTCCCCCGATCATTTATGATATGAGGTTGTTTGCGTATAAGGACCAGTTAACGATACCTGCCGTCACATGGTCTCTAACCAGTCACATGGTCTCTAACCAGTCACATGGTCTCTAACCAGTCACATGGTCTCTAACCAGTCACCTCGTCTCTAACCGGTCACCTCGTCTCTAACCAGTCACATGGTCTCTAACCAGTCACATGGTCTCTAACCAGTCACCTCGTCTCTAACCGGTCACATGGTCTCTAACCAGTCACCTCGTCTCTAACCAGTCACCTCCTCTCTAACCAGTCACCTCCTCTCTAACCAGTCACATGGTCTCTAACCAGTCACATGGTCTCTAACCAGTCACCTCGTCTCTAACCGGTCACATGGTCTCTAACCAGTCACCTCGTCTCTAACCAGGTCAACTCGTCTCTAACCAGTCACCTCGTCTCTAACCAGTCCTAACCAGTCACCTCATCTCTAACCAGTCACCTCCAGTCTCTAACCGTCACCTCGTCTCTAACCAGTCACATGGTCTCTAACCAGTCACCTCGTCTCTAACCGGTCACATGGTCTCTAACCAGTCACCTCGTCTCTAACCGGTCACCTCATCTCTAACCGGTCACCTCAGTCTCTCTAACCAGTCACCTCCAGTCTCTAACCAGTCACATGGTCTCTAACCAGTCACATGGTCTCTAACCAGTCACATGGTCTCTAACCAGTCAGTCACCCAGTCTCTAACCAGTCACCCTCGTCTCTAACCAGTCACCTCAGTCTCTAACCAGGGTCAACCAGTCTCTAACCAGTCTCTAACCAGTCACCTCCAGTCTCTAACCAGTCACATGGTCTCTAACCAGTCACATGGTCTCTAACCAGTCACCTCGTCTCTAACCGGTCACCTTGTCTCTAACCAGGTCACCTCGCCTCTAACCAGTCACCTCATCTCTAACCTCACAACTGGTCTCTAACCAGTCACCTCCAGTCTCTAACCAGTCACATGGTCTCTAACCAGTCACATGGTCTCTAACCAGTCACCTCGTCTCTAACCAGTCAACTCCTCTCTAACCAGTCACATGGTCTCTAACCAGTCACATGGTCTCTAACCAGTCACCTCCTCTCTAACCAGTCACATGGTCTCTAACCAGTCACCTCCTCTCTAACCAGTCACCTCCTCTCTAACCAGTCACCTCCTCTCTAACCAGTCACATGGTCTCTAACCAGTCACATGGTCTCTAACCAGTCACCTCGTCTCTAACCGGTCACCTCCTCTCTAACCAGTCACATGGTCTCTAACCAGTCACATGGTCTCTAACCAGTCACATGGTCTCTAACCAGTCACCAGTCTCTAACCAGTCACATGGTCTCTAACCAGTCTCCTAACCAGTCTCTAACCAGTCTCTCTAACCAGTCTCTAACCAGTCTCCCAGTCTCTAACCAGTCTCTAACCAGTCACCTCGTAACCAACCAGTCACCTCATCTCTCTAACCAGTCTCTCTAACCAGTCTCTAACCAGTCTCTCTAACCAGTCTCTAACCAGTCTCTCTAACCAGTCTCTCTAACCAGTCTCAGTCTCTCTAACCAGTCTCTAACCAGTCTCTAACCAGTCTCCTAACCAGTCTCTAACCAGTCTCCCAGTCTCTAACCAGTCTCTCTAACCAGTCTCTAACCAGTCTCTCTAACCAGTCACCTCGTCTCTAACCTCTCACCTCGTCTCTAACCAGTCACATGGTCTCTAACCAGTCACCCAGTCTCTAACCAGTCACATGGTCTCTAACCAGTCACCTCGTCTCTAACCAGTCACCTAACCAGTCTCTAACCAGTCACCTCCAGTCATCTCTAACCAGTCACCTCGTCTCTAACCAGTCACCTCGTCTCTAACCAGTCACATGGTCTCTAACCAGTCACATGGTCTCTAACCAGTCACATGGTCTCTAACCAGTCACCTCGTCTCTAACCGGTCACCTCGTCTCTAACCAGTCACCCCGTCTCTAACCGGTCACCTCGTCTCTAACCAGTCACCTCGTCTCTAACCAGTCACATGGTCTCTAACCAGTCACATGGTCTCTAACCAGTCACCTCGTCTCTAACCAGTCACCTCGTCTCTAACCGGTCACCTCGTCTCTAACCGGTCACCTCATCTCTAACCGGTCACCTCGTCTCTAACCAGTCACCTCGTCTCTAACCAGTCACATGGTCTCTAACCAGTCACATGGTCTCTAACCAGTCACCTCGTCTCTAACCGGTCACCTCGTCTCTAACCAGTCACATGGTCTCTAACCAGTCACATGGTCTCTAACCAGTCACCTCCTCTCTAACCAGTCACATGGTCTCTAACCAGTCACATGGTCTCTAACCAGTCACCTCCTCTCTAACCAGTCACCTCCTCTCTAACCAGTCACATGGTCTCTAACCAGTCCTCTCACGGTGAAGTCCTGCACGGGTCAACAGCTGCCCTGGGGGGGATCCAGTGCTGATGGACTGTGAGTCTGAGTTGGTTCCCCCAGCTTCACACGATGCTTCCTGTCAGACAGGAAGTCAGTGCTTCACCTAAAGGTGGAGTCAGGCACACCAGGCTGGGAGAGCTTCTCCTGGAGCAGAGCTGGGATGATGGTATTAAAGGCAGAGCTGAAATCCACAAACAGGATCCCGGCGTAGGTTCCTGCAGAGTCCAGGTGCTGGAGGATGTAGTGGAGGGCCAGGTTTACTGCATCGTCATAACCACAGAGGTCAGGGCATCGGGTCTGATGTCGTTCAGTCCTGTGGTCCTTGGCTTTTTGGGAACAGGGAATGGGGAACTAGTATTTTGGGGGCTCTGTGGTATCTAACTGGATTCTATACCAGTATTGTCTCATCATTAGAGTTGTTGATTAAACTGTTTCCAACTGCAAAACTGTAACTTTTCTCTGAGTAGAAATGTTGAAATGTTCTGTTCTAAACAGAAATAGTCTGAACAAAAAGAAACAATCAGCCAGCAGAGCTGCTGTCAGTCCCAGTCCACAGTAGAGACCGATCCTTCCCCGACTCTCTGGTTGTGGTGGACTTGTTGTGTTTGGTGGACTTGTTGTGTTTGGTGTCTCAGGTTCAGGCCGATCCCTCGCTGCTGTAAAGAGAACAAACACATCTGTTTCATTCATGTGAAGAAAAAACATTTCACTAAAAGAGAAGGAAGTGTAAGGATCGTGGATTTCCACAGTACCTTTTTTCTCAGGTTCTAATTTGTCTAAAAAGCAGCTGAATTGGGGAGTTGTTGGTCCAACAACAACGCTAAAGAAAGGCAAACAATAACACAAACTAACTATCTGAGGCAGCAACTACCGTGTTCTGGGCGGTAAAATGACACGAGTCGGATTATAGTCGCTGTATGTGGTTATTATATCACGGCTATGAACCAATCAGATTGCAAGATTTGGGCAACACTTTTTATAATGAATCAACTTACCAGTGACATTGAGCCAACATCTACCAGAGTTACTCCCATAATCTGTGAGCACATCACACAGGTACAGTCCCGAGTCTTCAGTCCTGAGTCTGGACACATGAAGTCTGAGTCGTCCTTCTCTGAGGACGTCTTTGTCCCACTGGACTCGTCCTGCAAACTGTTCATCCTGAGACTCTGGGACCTCAACTCCTTCATGGAGATGAAACAGGCCTGGATTCTTGAGATCAGTTAACAGTTCACAGAAGATAGAAAGAGAGTCGAGGGAAGTGTGAGGGTTGGTTGTGAAGGTCCACTCCAGTGTGATGTGGTGGTTCTCCTCTGCCTGATAGGAGGTCTGGGTCACATTCACTACTAATGTTCCTGTTGAGGAGACAGAGAGGGAAAGTGAGGAGCAGACACACTGACAACTTTAAACTCCATCTCCACATGTTTCTGTGGACACTTTAGTGATTCTTTGTTTAGTGTTAGTGGATAATAAAGTGAAGCTGTAAACTAACCAGAGACACAGGAGGTCAGGATGATGAGCAGCAGGATGCTGCAGATCATCTTCTCCCTGTGAGAGGAGACAGAGGGGAAGAGATTATCTTACTTATTACCTACACACAACTGCTAAAAACAATATAAGCTACAACTACAGCAATGTTTCTTTTCCTCCAGAAGAAATCTAACAATTAAAGACTTAGGGTTAGGGCTAAATAAAACTGTATAAGCGGCAGGTATCTGTAAGAAGATGGCGCCAGTGATTCAACTCGCAGACATAACTATAGGAAGGGAGCATGGGACATAATCACTCACAACATTGCAGAGCAGCCGGCTATGTGACGTTACTCAAAGTGTTTTCATGTCAGTGAGCAACCTCAGATAAAAGAAGCATAAATAAAAGGAATCAAAGTAGCCTAAAACGGCAAATAAAGTTGTCAACTAATCTGAATTAAATAATAAAACATAAAGTTCCTTATAAACAATATCTAACTGAAAATATAAAACAGTAAGCACTTAAACAATGTCATGTTATCATATTGAAAACTCTTAACTAAATTGAAAATTAAATATATTATGCCAATAAATAACATTTGATTGTGAAAAAGGATAATGAGACTTCCTATATATAAAGCCTACTAAGCAGGTAGTACAGCTCATAAAGTGCTGTAATTACCGGGGGAGGTTTGAAAACAGACACATCCTGAGAAGAAGGCAGAAACACTGTTAGAGTCCTTTTCTTTAAAACATTTTATGACTCAAACTAAAATAACAACACAAGATTAAAACGATAGACTGTAGTTAACTGCTGGAACAGGGGCATCTGTAGGGTTTTAAACTGAACTACATCACTAATAATGATCATAAACTGTGTGATACTCACACAAACACTAATAACCTGCTGTTCTCATCAGTCTGGGATGTTGATGTACATTTATTTGAATGGGGGAAGGGGTGGGGCTTCGAAACTAGCGCAGTTTGGCAAAGGCAAAGGTTGACTACCACTGTACTGGCTGAGACGACATGTTACAACAGGGCTGCCTGCTACGTTAAAGTGCACAGCAGCAGAGTTACTGGTACCAAAGTTTTCTGCAAAACTTTGAGCTTGAACGCATTGAAATGACTTAATCAAAATAATAACCTGACCATTTTCAAAGTTCACGAACTAATAAGAAATCTGCATACTGCCTCTTGTTATTTTTGTGTTTGTATGTAAACATTGAGGCGTTGGGCGCATTTTCCTCCATTAGATGACACAACTGGATGTTGTCATGCTCATACAGGAGTCTCATAACTTTGAAAAAAAAAAAGTGTGTAACTTCGTTAGTTTCTGGAAAACACTACAAAACACAAGATATTAGCTTACCTTTAACATCTGTCTGTACTGCCGTGCTAAAAGGCACAAAGACCACGTCCAGAGTGTAAAAGTGAAGCAAATGCACGAAGACATCACAGTGAACCGTGAACTGACCCGGTAGAAAGACCACCAGAAAAATCACGGTTGCGGTTAACTCATCCAGCATGCCTGGATGGAAGTGCGGATGGAGGTGCTTCCTTATGAAGCTGCGTCTTACGCACGCCTACGTTATCCCCATATAGCTATTCATTGGTGATTCATCCATGGCATGATCAGGCCTGCCTTGGATATCTCTCTCTCTCTCTCTCTCTCTCTCTCTCTCTGCCATGCCTCTCTGCCATGTGGAGCAGGCAAAGATGGCTCAAGAGCCATCTTTGCCTGCTCCTTTGAGGCTCTTACTGCGTGGCTGGGGGCTGTGTTATTGGTGGATTTTTATTTACTTTTTGAAACATTTCAGATAAGTTAAAAAAAAGAAGCATTTGAATGCATCTGCCAATACATTTTTGCGTGTTTTTTTGTGGCTCTTTATGCTGAACTGGTTGGCCACCCCTGCTCTAAGCCCTTCATCTGAGAGACTTCTTCAGTTCTGAACGGTAGACTAAGGAATGACAGCGATAGGCCTAATAATAATTGCTTGTTTATATTATAATTGGGGTATTAGAACTGGGTGTGTGGCGTGAAAAATCCCAGTGTTACATTACCAGGAATGGTCTCTTAAAAATTGATAGGCCTACTGAAAATCCCAAATATAAGTGCACCACTAATGACAACAGTTGTCTTCAGGTGATGTGTCCTATGTTTCCATATGAAATTAAAGTGCATCTTGTCAATCTCTTTTTCTAAATTTGTTGTTGTAGTTTTTCTGCTGTCAATCAGATTTCCTTCCTAATCTGCCTCTTAAGAGCCATTGGTTTCATTTCCTGATTCACTGACGTTTAAGGAGTTTCTCCTCTGTTGATCATTGTTAATAAATAGGCTATTCTTAAAAAGAATATTTCGTTTTTTAATTGGAATGTCTTAAATAACAGATTAAGAGCTATATTTAATATAGATGAGCACACATGTATTTACATTTAGGTAACGGGTAAAAAAAAAATGTTGGTTTTATTTTTGCAAGAATAATGTGCATCAAGTTCAGTCTGTGATGTGGATGTTCATTTTGTGGGGCTTCGAAACCGAAAGTCAAAAAAGAAGATTAACAAGCTGAAGGGACTGTGGAGGAGTTTTGTGCAGACCGCATCAGCTGCAGGACGCAGATACTTGTTATTGGCGTTTATCTCCACTAGATGACGCCAACGGTCTCTTAAAATCCATAAGTTTGCTTCACAAAATGTTCTTTAGTCTTATTAAAAAAATATCTCATGCATGGTCTGAACACAAATAAATGTTGAATGGATTTAGCCAATTTTGGATATTGGTCCATAAACGTGCAACATTTAACCCAAAAAATAACAAATGCAACTGGGTTTCCTACTTACAGAATCTTCATGAGGACTGTTTTTGTAGAATATCTTCAATTAAACAATTCTTGAGTAGGAATCAAGCAGCCTCTGATCTGTAAATTAAAACAGGTTAACACAAATCTAACCGGCATGCATTGGGCGGCGATCGCCAGTGATCGATTCTGCGCAGATCTGGCTCGTTCGAGATGAGCCAGATCCGAGCAGAACCGATAATTGGCGATAACTGTTAAGTTTACGGTTTTCAACAGTTTCTGGCTGGTGACAGTAGGCTATGCACATTTTCCAGTAGAATGTTTGCCTATTTTATGTAATGAATAATTAAGACCTGTATGTCCAATTCTGAGACGAGTAATGATACTTTATTCCTTACGTTTAAAGCCCACCTTCCTCCCATCACCAACACGTCTTTGTATATTATAAAGATGCCTTCCTGTTTCACTAATGTCCCAGTACTCCTGCCATGTTGTTTGTACATATGTCCTGATGAATGATTTAACTTCTGCTTTGCTCACTAGACAGAATATCCACCTTCGCATTTCCCTCCACACCAGCATGGGCAGGAACCCAAATTAAACCAATAAACATACCCTTAATTTGCATTCGCCATCCATCCATCCATCCATCCATCCATCCATCCATCTTCGTCCGATTATCCGGGGTCAGGTCACGGGGCAGCAGCTCCAGCAGGGGACCCCAAACTTCCCTTTCCCGAGCCACATTAACCAGCTCCGACTGGAGGATTACGAGGAGTTCCCAGACCAGGTTGGAGATCTGTATTCTGTACAATATAATAAATATTTCATTGATGATATCTGTTCTAGATGAAGATCTGCCTCTTCTAATGCTAGAAAGTGCTGAAAAACTGTCAGATGCAATAACGGTTTTTGGTAATCCCTTCTCCTCTATCCACTGTAATGCCAGTAACACTGCAATCAGCTCTGTAGTGTATACTGATAAATGGTCTAATAACCTTTTCTTTATTGATGCATCACTCACCGGGATACACACTGCTGCACCTGCACACCCTTTGTCTGGATCCTTTAGAGCCGTCTGTAAAGATGAAAACAGAGTTTAAGAAATTATTTTTAATATAATTCTGGACTAAGCGCCATACTGGAAGAAGTTCTGACTTATTCTCCAGTTCCTGATGTATGTTGAGATCTACACTTGGCAAGGGGAATAACCACGCAGGAATGGAGGAGATTGAAACAGTAGGACTATATTGTAGTCAACCTAATCCAATGCTTGCCGCTTTAGCATCACCGATCCATCCAAAACTAATGAAATGTGACAATCGCAATGCCAGCATTAACTTGACCCCTCTTATTCTCAAAGGCTCCCATTTCCACCTGCATCGCTGAAACTGGAGATGTTTTAAAAGACCCACTACAGCTCCTCAGGGCCTGAGCTCGTAAGACCTCCAGCTTCTTGAGATGAGATTCTGCTGCTGACATGAAAGCTATACAACCAGAATCTACAACAGGTCTCATGAGAGCCCAATATATGTTTTGTAGAGATGATCTACATGCTCCACACTCCTTTCCTGCCAAACAACGGAGTACATTAATAACCTTTTTACATTCATCCTGAATCATTCCTATATGCACATTCCATGTGAGCTTTTCATTAAACCATACACCCAGAAATCTAATTATTTACTTGTTCGAGAGTCTGACCATACAGTTTTACCATCATGGGTGCAATTTTATGCTGTCTTGAAAAATAGATCACCTGAGTTTGAATTCCCAATCCTCCAGCTGAGCCACTGCAGCCTGTACTTTTCTATTTACAAACGCCACATTGCGGCCTCTTATCCACAAAGCCCCGTCATCTACATACAAAGACCTTCCCACGCCTTGGTCAACATGACTAAATACATATTATTTATCATAATGTTCAAAAGCACTGGACTACAAACGCTTCCTTGCGGGATACCATTCTCCACCGCATAAACACTGGAGTATTCTGCACCTATACTCTAACTTCTAGGTTTCTCTCAAGCAAAAAAATCCAAAACCCAATTATATGCTCTACCACCAATTCCCAATTTCAACTTCCAGAGCATATCATATGCCTTTTCCACGTCAAAGAATACAGCAATTTCTACTTCCTTCTTGGTCTGTGCTTTCCTTCATACTTGTGTAAAGAGAGCCAGAGAGGTTACACCTTTCCACCAAGTTTCATGAATGTTCGGCCAGTTTCTCAGATGACAGACAGCTCAATGGTGTTTTTTTGCCTCCAATGTCGCTTTCCAGGCAGCTAACCCTAACCTTAACCATAAACATAACCATTGCTGCGTTGCCTGGAAGGCGACGTTGGGGGCAAAAAACACCTGACAGACAGACAAACAAACTGAAAACATGACTCTTTGCCAGAGGTAACCATCAGCTTTTTGACAAACATTTCATTGTTATATTATATGTCAGGTCTTGGTGTTGCTGTTAACAAAAAACATTTATCAGATCACTTTTATTTATCATTTTATTATTTAATAACATACAACACACGCAACATACACGGAAAGCCCACACAAAAAATTTGACAAATAGAAAATAAATCAATAAATACAAAAACATTAATGGATCCCTGAAGTTATTCAAATACAGTAAAATACATGACAGGTAGAGCGTATAAACAGTATAAAGTAATATCTATATTTCCACACATTTCTTTCTTAAATATTTGGCTTTGCAATGTATTTTTATAGGAATACTTCGATTCAGAGAAGTTCTTGATAGAGCTTTAAATATAAACATTTTATCCAACAGAGTAACTGTATTTATTATCTGGGAACAGTTTTCATCCAGCAACCCCTAACATAATATTTATAGATGTGAAGTTAAAATAAATGTTGAATGGATTTAGCCAATTTTGGATATTGGTCCAGAAACGTTCAACATATAACAAATGCAACTGGGTTTCCTACTAACAGAATCTCCATGAGGATCGTTCAATGGTAAACATGTTGAGTTTTTTTCAGTAGCAGTAAAAATAAAAAGTAGAATATCTTCAATTAAACAACTCTTGAGTAGGAATACAGCAGCCTCTGCTCTGTAAATTAAAATGGATTCTGCTGTCTATCACTATATAAATAAGATTGCCATTGCCATAATTAACCGTAATAGCATCAATAACATTTGCAGTTAAGTGATGTATATTTTACTATTTATGAATATATTGCACATATATTTGTTTGAAATTTCTTTTTAAATTGAGCACAAAAAACAAAAAAACAAAAAACAAAAAGAGTGTCCCGATTACTCTAATACTGTAACATTGGTTCAAAGACTTGTCAAACTTTGTCCTCAAGATGGCAGCACAACACACAGAGACACCTCTAATGGCCTCCGCCATGCCAACTGTGGAATGTGAATGACTTACATGTATCAGCGGCTACATGCATGAAAACAGTCCTGATAATGTCATTAATATAATGTCCAGTACAAGCAGCAGAAAGTCTACACATCTACCTAAAAGCACATATCTTTCAAATGTACTTTGGCTAAAAAGATGATGGTTATAAAAATGTTTGGCACTTTGTACTTTGGCTGATTTGTACTTTGGCTCATTTGAAGCTAATGTTCTTCTATGTGAATCTTGCAGTTTTCCTGAGTTTGTACCTTCATGGTTGAATGCACTTATTGGAAGTCACTTGGCATCAAGGCACTAAATACGGCAATAAAACCAGCCGATCATTTTAAAATCCTCTATACCAGCTAATTTTCTGTTTAAAAAAAATACTTCATGGTTAATGTTACAACTGTGAAGAACATAAAACTAAAAAGAAAATTAGAAACAACTGATATTCATTTAGAAAGAACAGTAGTTTGAGCAAGACAGACACAAATGTATAGTGTTTGTCCCCTAGCCAGCTAGGGGGCAAAAGTGCAATATGTAGTAAAGTAATACTTAAAATTGTCTTCAGGTTGTTCAGTGCGTTGGTGTTTCTCAGGTAAAGTAGCCTTCGGCAACTTTCGGGCCTGAAAAGTGACGCCAATGCTAAAGTGTCTTAAAGCTGAATTCTATCTTATTTCCAGCAGGGGGCGACTCCACTGGCTCCAAAAATAATCAATATTATTTTTGTTGTACTTTCAAGTCTTCTTCAGTACAGCATGATGTTCATTTTGTAAATTATGATCTCATTTATCTTAAAAGACGATCAAGAAGGGGACTCTTTAGGGTCGTGGCTATGCGCCGGCATGCCAATCATACCACAGGCTTAGCAATGCTAACCATGCTAACACTGTGAACATTAAAATAGACCTGAATTTGTTCCTGGGTGTTGTTCGTGTTTATATTAAACTTTGACCTTCTCACTGCGTTTTCACTTCATCAAAGTTAACTGGAACATTTGGGCACCTAGAAATTTCTTGTTCAGCGATCTGCCAACCGAGATAGCTAGCTAGCGTTAACTGGTAAGTTAAAAGTCAAGTATGCCGGTCCACCAGCGACTGGAGTGACTGGAGAGTCAGAGGACAGTGTTCAAAAAGACGTCAGTAAGAAAATCAACTTGTAACAATCAAAGTTATAAAATGTCTCTCTAATGCCATGTGTGTGCCAACAGGCCTCACACCCAAACCTGCACCGTGCTGGTCAGGCTTTGGGACACACGCCGCCATTGTAACAGTTTGGACAAGGTCAGGGTACCTGGCAGGTGATTGGACGAACCATCAGTCTATTACCGTCCTTAGGACTTAGTTGTTTTGAACGAATAGTCGCAGCCGTCACACACCTCAACCACGACCTCGGTCCTAACAGCCAGTAGATTTTCCCCGGACTCTGATTGGTGTGGCCCGCTGGTTGTGGTTTAGTTTCGATACCTTCTATAACATAAATATCCGACTCCAACAGCCAGGATCAGTAAGACAGCCAGACCCAGGATCGGCGCTCAGATAGAGTCGATCACCTGATGTGAAGAAAAAAAAAAAGGCAAAAGCTACACTTACTGGAATACAGACATACAAATATAAGCATGATTCAGCATTTTGTCAAACGGAAAGCACTAACGATTCTTTGCTTCCCGCTTTACAGAGTTGGTCTGTTTTCTCACCTTTAACATCAGTCTCATGGTTTGGACCTGGACTTTGGAGATTATGGGGATGCAGCGGTGTCTTTGTCGTCCAGGTTTCAACAGAGCGTGGCTCTGAAAACACAAGATTTGTAATAATTTAGTCACAGAAGTTGTTGACACAACAATCCTTCAAGTTTTAAAGCGGTCTTATTTTGACCTTCCAGCAGCAGCAACAGCATTCTCTCTACTAGAGGATGGATAACCGACCAAAGCACGACGGGATCCGACAGGGCGGGCCGGGTTCGGACAAATATTCAGAAGTTATGTTAGGGTTCGGGTCGGACTCGGTCACATCAGCGTGCTTGTTGCCCCGTGTGCGCTGATGCGCTCATCTGTTGACATTTCCAAATGCCTTCCTACAGTTGCTTGATAAAACTTTCCACACAAACTAACGTATGTGTTATTAGTATGAGAAAAAAAAATAGATTTTAACTGTGTCGGGCTCAGACATAAATATCTTAATGCTTGTCAGATGCGGGCCAGGCTCGAACAGAAAAATGCGGCCCGATCCGCACTCTTTTGTCAACTAATATTTCTAAATAATTATTTAAAAATGTCCTGCTTGCTTCTAAAATCGAAATAATACCGGTATATCCCACGTCTTAATCAGAAAAATGCTAAATTTGGAAAAAGGCCTAATTGTGAATATTTAAACGGAATATGCTGTTTACGTGATGCGTATCAAATTTGGAATATTGTCTTGTTCGGAAAATAGTGGAAGATTAGTGTGCATGTAAACGTACCGACTGATCAAATGTTTATTTTACAACAGTAACATTTTTTATTAATAAAAAAATAAATAAAAACTAACTTACCAACATTAAGCATAATAAGTGAAGCCCTCCCCAACTGGGGGATTTGACATCTGTATCTCCCTTGGTCAGAGAGCTTCACGTTGCTGATCTTTAGCGAGATGTTTCCGTGTTTCAGGCCGTCTGTGAACATCTCCGTCCTCCCGGCGTACGACGGCTTCTTCATGTCCTCCTCGTGCTGTTTGTCATGGTAACGGTGGACATACCGGTAGTTGCTCTGTGGATCTCTAGGGTCCGGTGGGACGTCCGGCCTCCACCACTCCACCGTCAGCTCCTCCACGTTCAGCTGAGGCTCCACGTGACACGGCAGGATGACATCACCACCCAGAGGGGCCACGATTGGCTGAGACGCCCCGATCACCTGAGGCCGATCTGGAAAATAGAGGGAACGTTAATGAGCCCAGGAGTTTGGGTGACAGTTGACCAGGGCTGGACATCTGGCACACCGGGCATTTTCCCGGCGGGCCGACGCACTTTAGGGCTGAATCGCCGACATCATTTTTTTTCTTTGGCCGTGCCGGCCCATAAAGAACTGACAGCAGCCCATTGGTTAATTGTCTTTATTGGCACTGGCCTGACCCAATCAAATCCAGAAACCACCTTCCCCACTCCCGGCCCTGAGACTCGAGCTGTAATAGTTATGCTGGAAGTTTAGCATCCACAAAAAATGGACAAACGACCACCAAAGCGCAAGGGAGGAGCAGAGAAATGACAGGAGAAAAAGATCAAAAATATACAGGTGGATGCCTCAAAATGTGCCTACATTTCTGACATGTTTGGGGCTGTAGTAGTTGCTTCAACATCAGCATTACCTGAAGAAGAGGAGGAGGAGAGGTGGCTGGCTATACAGAGAAGAAGAAACAGCATCATGACAGGGAAGAAGACGAGGAGGAGGAGAGTGACCATGACAGGGCCATGGGAGAGAGGGAGGAAAAGATGGAAGAGAGAGTAGATGACGATGTGGTAAGGAGTAGGCAAATTAACAGGGACTTTTTCCATTACCGTTTAAAGTAAAGCAGTGTGTGTGTGTGTGTGTGTGTGTGTGTGTGACTCACGTCATAACGGCAACAAGCAGTTTGGCTGTAACATTAAAGTGTTTCTCACTCTTTTAAAAGGTTACCTTGTTAGAGTAAATCTTTCTTGGTGTGGGCCAAGGCAACATTTTGACTTACTTTACTAGCAATACATACAGGGGCGGTTCTACATTGAATTACACCCAGGGCGAGACCCTCTTCGAGCGCCAACTCCCACCTCCCCAATATATTACAGTATATATAAATTGTATTTCTAGCATTTGAAAAACACACTTAATTTAACTATAATTACAACTATTATTATTTAACTATTGCAATTACAATAGGAAACACATTTTTAAGGTGCACAATCTCCACCTCCAACATTGCCAAAAGACAATGAACACAATTCTGCACAAAATATGACAGTATAGGTTATCAGAACTTAAAATAAATATACACTATATACATTAATGTGCAAACAATATATACAATCATAAAAAAATTAACAAGAGCAGAGAGCAACAATAATATAAAATATTAAGAATAATATACAAATAAAATATAGACATATTCTAAATAGCACAAATCCTTCATCACACAAACGTGAAGACACACTGAAGAGAATCTAATTATTATACTATAGCACTAAGAACAGAAAACCCAAACTAAAACTAAAACCTGACCTTTCTGGCCTTCCTTGATGCAAAATCATCTATGATGTCATCGTATGAAATCTGCTCCCCTATTGAGTGATTGATATTGATGACGGCGAGGCCAGTGATCCTTGGGACATGGTTGACCTCAGGTATGACTTGATCAACTTTAGTTTGGAAAAGCTCCTCTCTGCTTGAGCCACAGGGACTGACAGGGACGGACTGGGACCAAAAATCAGCCCTGGCATTTTGGCCCAGACAGGCCAACCACATAAGATCACAGATACCACCTGTCCTTGTTCTCACCTGAATATGTATAGCAACTCCTACTCCTTAAAACTACTAACGCCATGTAATGAGTAAGCAAGGATTAGTGAGAGTTGAGATATTTAATACTTCAAAAAAGTGCCATTTATTAATACAATAAAACGGTATACTCCTCATGAATCATAAAACAAGCTATAGATATAAAAAAAAAATATATATATATATATATATATATATATATATATATATATACAGTGGGGGAAATAAGTATTTGACCCCTTGCTGATTTTGCAGGTTTGCCCACTTACAAAGAATGCAAAAATCTACAATTTTAATCATATGTACATTCTAACAGTGAAAGACAGAATCCCAAAGAAAATTCCAGAAAATCACATCATATGAATTTATTAAAATTGATAACCATCTGATGAGGAAAAACAAGTATTTGACCCCCTGGACAAACACCATGTTAATATTTTGTAGAAAAGCCATTATTGGCCAGCACAGATGTCAAACGGTTTTTATAGTTGGTGACAAGGTTTGTGCACATTTCGGCAGGGATGTTGGCCCACCCTCCCTGCAGACAGCCTCCAAATCATTCAGGTTCCGAGGTTGTCGCCTGGCAACTCAATTTTAAGCTCCTCCAAAGATTTTCAATCGGTTCAGGTCTGGAGACTGGCTAGGCCACTCCAGAACCTTGATGTGCTTCTTCTTCAGCCACTCTTTTTGTTGCTTTGGCGGTGTGCTTAGGGTCGTTGTCGTGCTGAAACACCCATCCTCGACCCATCTTCAGCTCTCTCACTGAGGGAAGGAGATGTCGGTCCAGAATTCCACGATACATGGCCCCGTCCATCCTCCCCTCAATACGATGGAGTTGTCCCGTCCCCTTGGCTGAAAAGCACCCCCAAAGCATGATGTTGCCACCACCATGCTTGACGGTGGGGATGGTGTTCTTTGGGTTGTACTCGGTGTTCTTTGCCCTCCAAACACGACGAGTTGAGTTGAGGCCAAAAAGTTCTATTTTGGTCTCATCTGACCACATCACCTTCTTCCAGGCCTCTTCTGAGTCGTCCAGGTGGTGAATGGCGAACTTCATGCGGGCCTGTACATGTTTCTTCTTGAGCAGGGGGACCTTGCGTGCGCTGCAGGATTTCAATCCATGACGGCGTAGTGTGTTACCAACCGTTTCTTTTGTAACTGTGGTCCCAGCTGCCTTCAGTTGATTCATCAGTTCCCCCTTGTGGTTTTGGGATGATTCCTCACCGTTCGCATGATCAGGGACACCCCACGAGGCAAGATCTTGTGTGGAGGCCCAGACCGAGGGAGATTGGCGGTGGTGTGGTGCTTCTTCCATTTCCTGATAACTGCACCGACAGTTGATCTTTTCTCTCAAGTTGCTTTCCGATTCTCTTGTAGCCCATCCCAGCCTTGTGCAGATCAACAATCTTGTCCCTGATGTCCGTAGAAAGCTCTTTGGTCTTGCCCATGGTAGTGATGTTGGATGCTGGTTGTTTGGGTGTTCACAGGTGTCTTTTATACAGGTAACGAGGTGAGGCAGGTATCTTTGATGTAGATAATTGGTTCGGATTGGGGCTGTGTCTTAAAGAAAGACTAACTGGCTTGTAGGAGCCAGAATACTTGCTGTTTGTCCAGGGGTCAAATACTTGTTTTTCCTCATCAGATGGTTATCAATTTTAATAAATTCATATGATGTGATTTTCTGGAATTTTCTTTGGGATTCTGTCTTTCACTGTTAGAATGTACATATGATTAAAATTGTAGATTTTTGCATTCTTTGTAAGTGGGCAAACCTGCAAAATCAGCAAGGGGTCAAATACTTATTTCCCCCACTGTATATATATTTTTTTTTTTTTTTTTTTTTTTTTTTGAAGCAGGCACGGCGTTAACATTTCCTCAAAAACATTAATTAATTAATATATTATTTGTTTTAGAATTATTAAAAATCGGCATATAATCTCATAATTTGTGCTAAAATTGTCTAAATGTTTAGTTTTCAAAAACAATTTAAAAAAACTGGTCATGTCTATTTTTATGTTTCTGCGCAAGTTCAGCAGACAGTGAGGTTCGGATCGGATGTAGCTTGTAGGTATGCTAGGCTAGGCTAGGCTAGGCTAGGCTAGGTTAGCTCCCAGTGATCTGATTTGATAACGTTTTTAATTTAAGGCCCACCCAAAATTGGTCTGGCCCATCCAAAACTGGAATCCTGGCGCCGTGCCTGTTTTGAAGAGGTCTATCATGAGTTTTTGTCTGCCAATGCAGATAGAAAAGCTACAATTCTCGTGAAGAACGTTTGCATGATGCATGCGACGTTTATCTAGGCTACAGTAAAGCATGCCTACGTCTTTTATTGTTGTAGTGTTTGTCAACAGTTTGTCCACCACTCATTTTTGGCTCCGTTTTATCAAGGGCTAAGTGTTTTAAGGGGAGTGCTCACCCTCTGTCTCTCTCCTCCGGAGTCTCCTCCTCACTGCCACTGCCACTGCCGCCGACACACACCACCACTATCATCGGCCACGGGAGCTGATGGAGGTCCTGCTACTGTCGAAAACATGTCTTTTCGCCTTTTCCTTTTATTTGAGCCGCTTGGTTAACCTTCTTTCATTTAGACCATTGACATAAAAGAAACGTTTAGACTCGTCTTGCTCCGTCTCTGTGTACTTCCCAGTTCTCCTGTCACCGTGTGTTTATCTTTCGCTCCCGCACCGTTACGGACTAGTCCATTTCATTGTGAAAGTAGGGGGTGCAAGCAGGGCGCCTGCAGCTGTAAGGGAGCTCCGATTTGCCGATTCCAGTTGACAGGCTAACAGAAAACCGCTTCACGGCGCATAGGATTCTTTTTTGTAAGTTCTCGTGCCGCCCCCATGTGACATGAAAAAATTCCGCCCCGGGTTCGCCCGTGCCTAAAACCGCTACTGGCAGGGCTTGACATTAACTTTCTGAGGCACTTGTCCTTTGGACAAGTACATTTACGATACGATATGATCAACATTGTGTATAAAACAAACCATCTGTTTAACAAGAAAAAAAAGCCGGAGGGTTGCTCCACAACCCTCCGGCTCATGGAAATTACCCAGTAGTGCCCGTGTCCTTAAACGTCTCACTCACGGTAAAGGGAGTGCATGACATTTTGTGTCCCCCCCCCCCTCGTAATTCAAACCATGAATGCAGGTCTTGTAGGACCTACTGCAACGGAGTAGTTTTCAGCGTGGTATTAGAAGGCTGGCCTACTTTTACTGCAATAACTGTTAGAGGATCTGAATACACATGAGTAGCCTACAGGTCTTACCTTCACCGGCCGTCCCGACCGCTATAACGTTACTGAAGAAAGAGTACAGTAAAAGTCCAAAGTGAAAAAGTGAAGCTAAGCACGAAGTCCCAGGAGTAGTCCATAAACATATCGGATAAAAAGAAAGACACATGCTGTCTGTTGGGTTCTGCACACAAACAGGTGTTGAATGAGCTACCTCCTCTTCCAGCTGATGACTCTGGGAAGCAGCCAATCAGCCAGTCAGGTAATAGGCGTACGTAATACCCAATACCCTAAATGGGTGTATTGAGAGAGTTGGCTGGGGAGGAGCGGGTGAGTGAAATGCGGCATGTCTGCTTATGTCATGCAATTTCCTTATTGTGTGAAAGGCGCTATAAAAACATTTATAGCGCCTTCTGATTTAGCTTCTGATTTAGAAAGTTTCTGATTTAGAAAGTTTCTGATTTAGAAAGTTTGTGATCTGTATCATTATTAAACATATTAATGCTTAGGCCTACGTCTCGCAAAAACAGTATTCCGTCTATGCATTTACAGTTAATGTTGGAAATAAAGAAATCACACATAGGCTAGGCCTACTATCTAGTAAATAAAACGTATGAATAAAATATTAATTGACATACATTATATTACATGTTTTAGTAACATATCAAGGTGATGTGTCCTATGTTTCCATTTGAAATTAAAGTGCGTCTCTTTTTATAAATTTGTTGTCAAGTTTTTCTGCTGTCAATCGGAAGATTTGATTCCTAATCTGCCTCTTAACTAGATTATTTAACTGGTTTCATTTTTTGCATAACAGGATTGAAGTTGAAGGAGTTTCTCCTCTGTTGATCATTGGTAATACATGGGCTATTCTTTAATAGAAAATTTCGTTTTGTAATTGGAATGTCTTATATAACAGATAAAGAGCTCTATTTAATATAGATGAGCACACATGTATTTACATTTAGGTATACAGACTGAAAGCCTTTAAAACTCCCTGATAACTTCAATGGGTAAAAAAGGTGGTTTTATTGTTCGCATGAATAATGTGGAGTCATCTGCCAGTTATGATTAGTTCATACATAATTCATGAATGCGTTTATCATGTAGTCCTTGCATTCGTCGTTGTATCACTTTGTGTGGCAGTAAAGATGCGTTCAAATGCAGCAGGATGATCTCAGGTGGAGTTAGGCTGCTGAACCAGAGGCAGCTGTAGGGTTTTAAACTGAACTACATCACTAATAATGATCATAAACTGTGTGATAGGCTACTAGCGCAGTTAAACACAAATAACCTGCTGTTTCTCATCAGTCTGCGATGTTGATGTAGCCTTTATTCGAACCGGAGGGTGGGGTTTCAAAACCGAAAGTTAAAAAAAAAAAGATAAACAAGCTGAACAGACTTTATACGACGACTGACGGTAGGCCTACCGTTAGCGCAGAGTGTGGAAAAGGCAAACGTTGACTGCACCATGAGACGTCCAGAGAAGATATTACTTATTCTGGCATTTTTAACCCATGTATAATCATGTGTTGTATAAATGTCTCCTTCTTAAATGAACTGAATTGAAGCAGACAGACACTGACACAGTACAAGTGGTTGTATCAACTGCCTTTATTTATGGTATCAACATTAACACAAAGGAAATGTCAGTTGATGCTTACTTCCTTTTGTAACGGCCAATCACAAACATCTGCATAGACTTACAATATTGCTAAAACCTTGAACAAGGAAGGTAGGAAAGTCCGTCTGACAAACTTGTAAGTAGTCATTTATAATTAAAGTTTGAACTTTAACATATTTAATTGCTCTGCATATTGTAAATTGTTGTAAATGTTTTCAGTGTGTTTGATATATAGTTATATATCATAGTTAACAGAAACCACATTTCTCTGATCCCTTATCAGACTCTAAATATATTTATTGGCCAAGTATGTTCTCTCTAATTCAACTTGAATTTGACTCCAGCTCATATTAAAACTAAATTCAAGACAATGCAGAGGACAAACGTATAATACAGACATGCAGAAGAAGAAAAGTCTGAAAACTGAGTGAGCACTAGAGTGACAAAAAGGTTTTGGAAAAATTTGATCACAAAGGATGTGAAATGAAATAAAGGGAGATTTCATGTGCTTTCACAAATCTGAAAATGGGTTTTTAAGAATCGTTAACCTCTTAAGTATAATTTAGTCCATATTTGACTAGTCTGGACAAGGTTTTGGAACTGGACTTGGTCCAATGTGCATCATATACATATGAAAAAAAAAAAAAAAAAATTACTTCATCAGAAATTAAGCCAATAAACTCTGATATGACCGGGCAGCTTTCAAACCTAACAAGCTTATAGGAAAACCCTTTAGTAGTTTTTAGTGTTTGTGAACATTGAGGAACTTTTCCTCTTTCATATTTCACGAACTAATAAGTCATCTGCACACATACTCTTAACCTCTTGTTATTGTCCGTGTTTGTATGTAAACATTGAGTCGTTTTACGCGCGTGCGCAGAGCAATCGCAGCTGCAGGATACATAACTACTTGTTATTTCCCTTTTCCTCCACTAGATGACACCAACGGCCCATTCAAATCCATTAGTGTGCTTCACTGAATGTTCTTCAGTCTTATTAAAAACTAACTCATGTTCTGGTGGAAGTAAAAGAAACAAAAGGGCATTATTAAATAGCCTACGTATATTTAACGTTGGTTTCTCCTAAATAATAAATAAATAGGCTATTGTGAAATGATTTTAAAAGATGTTTTCAACATCACACATTATTACAAGTCTGTGTAAGAGTTAAACAGAGAGGAAGTTCTGCTCTGCTTATTTAGTCTTTTTTTCTTGTTTATTTGTATTTAAATTTTTTGTTGTTGTTGTAACATATAGAGGCCACGGGACTACAGATGCAAAATATGATTATGTTTAACAACAATATTTAAATAAAGTGAGGAGCTATAACAAAGTACATTTACTCAAGTACTGTTTTTAAAGGGGTGATAGAATGATTATATAGAGTATTTCACACTGTTCCTTATGGTCTCCTAATGGGGTATGCAACATTGGTTGGGCTGAAAATGGCCTGGTTTATATTTTATTGGCCCTTATGCATTCCTGTGTTTTGGCCCTATTTGTAACAAGAGCTTTTCTTCCAAATATGGTATGCTCGTGAATATTTAGATGAGCTGCTTGGCGCTGATTGGTTGAGCGGATGCCATAGGCAGACATTAGAGCTGCGCTATGATTGGTTGAGCGGTTGCCATAGGCAGACATTAGAGATCTTGGCGCTGATTGGTTGAGCGAATTCCCAATACACACACATTAGAGAAAGCAACAGAATCTCATATTCCAGACACTGCAAGGTTTCATTACCAAATTCACTTCTGAGACTTTTTTATGTGAGAAATCAACTATATAAAGCTCAAATATGGGCCGTTTTACAAAAATTGATGGCTAATTGCAAATATGGTAAGACTGTGTGTCGGACTTCAGCGGCGGTGCTGCTGCCTCGGCGCCCGGCCGCAAAATTACGAATCCCACTATGGCCACGGCAAGACCCGCCCTACAAAGCAGCTCGATTGGTTGGGGTTAGGCATTTCACCTCGAGTGGTTAAGGTTAGGGTTAGGGGATTGGTCAGGGGATAGGACCTGTACATGTAAGCATGGACGCCTGGCCAATAGTAGTGTATGAACGCTATTGAAGGGCGGGTCTTGGCGTGGCCATAGTGGGATTCGTAATATCGCCGCCCGGCCTGCCTTCCTTCACAGACCCTGGCCTGCTGTGAGCTCCGTTAGGCTGGCAGCCCTGACAGAGCTCCAGGGCCTCTAACTCCCCTCTTCCTCCTAGCTAAATGGCCCGTTGTGGGAGAGTGAGAGCGCGGTCAGCGAGCTTGTTACACCAGCAATCTCTTACCACGTTACACACAATGTCACGCCCTTAGCTATACAACATACACCTAAATGTCTTATAAAGCTAACAACGTCGTCCGATTTCAAGTTAATTAATATTTGTGAAGTTTAGCTAGGTGTTTCGTTAGCTGCGACTGTCCCTTCAATCCTATCTATGTGTAGCTACAAATCACGGATAGTTAGCTTCATTTTTGGTCGTATATCGAGTATATTTACAGTTTGAATTTCGTCACGCCAGTTATACAACATCTAACTAAATGTCTTATAAAGCTAACAACGGTGTCCGATTTCAAGTTAATGAATATTTGTGAGCTGTAATGGTTTCGTTAGCTGCGACAGTCGCTACAATCCTAGCTGTGTGTAGCTACAAATCACGGATAGTTAGCTTCATTTTTGGTTGTAATTCGAGTATATTTACAGTTTGAATTTCGTCACGCCAGTTATACAACATCTAACTAAATGTCTTATAAAGCTAACAACGGTGTCCGATTTCAAGTTAATTAATATTTGTGAAGTTTAGCTAGGTGTTTTACGTTAACTGCGACTGTCCCTTCAATCCTAGCTGTGTGTAGCTACAAATCACAGATAGTTAGCTTCATTTTTGGTTGTAATTCAAGTATATTTACAGTTTGAATTTCGTCACGCCAGTTATACAACATCTGTCAACAAATGTCTTATAAAGCTAACAACGGTGTCCGATTTCAAGTTAATGAATTTTTGTGAATTCCAGAGGAATTCTAAGAGGCTAGCTATAGCTAGCCTCCTCTAGCTATAGCTCCATCCAGCCGCAGGCTCTATCAATGAGACTCGCGGACAAGAGGCGTGTATTTCCCCAATCGTTTGTTTAAATAACTCAACACATTATAATTACACACATTAAAAGATTAACTGGAACCTGTGGTAAGAGATTGCTGGCGTAACAAGCTCGCTGACCGCGCTCTCACTCACACACACCTGGCATTAGGAAGAGCACCGGCGTTTAGTAGTCCATTTGCCAAAACCCGGTGACTTTGAGCGGGTATGGAGTGCTGTGGGCTGCCAGTCGTGACGGAGCTCAATCGAGCTCAGAGCAGGCCGGGGTCTGTGAAGGAAGGCAGGCTGGGCGGCGAGGCAGCAACACAGGCAGCACCGGCGCTGAACTCCGACAAACAGTCGGACAAAATTTGCAATTAGCCATCCTTTTGAGCTTTACATAGTTGATTTCTCGCATAAAAAAGTTTCAGAAGTGAATTTTGTAATGGAATAGCAGAGATCTGCGCGACCTAGATTCAGAAGACTACCTGATCTCAGGTCAGTTGTGTAGCCTATGTAAATGTTGGGGCGTGACCGTGCTCTTAATACACCCATGGGCTGACAAAGGTTCCGGTTTTTGGGAGGTTGACGTCAACTTCCGGCTTTGTTGAGATTCGCCCGTTTTCAGCGGCAGTTTCCAAATATGAGATTTTCATAGTAAAGGGGTTTCAGTGGGACTTTTAGCTTCTATGTATGTCCTATTTACCCACCGAACTGTCGTTATTCAACTATGACAGGGTAAAATCGGTTTTGCATTCTATCACCCCTTTAAGTACAATTTTTAGGTACTTTACCATTTTCTGCTACTTTATACTTGTACTCCACTACATCTGAGGGGAAGATTTACATTTATCTGATAACTTGTCCTGTAGGCTAAGAGTTACTGTTACATAAAAACACAGGATAATCTTACAAATTACACTGCTAAATATTTATAATAATATAATAATATATATAATAATTATATCACATTCAGACCTGATGCACATTGAAATTTTAAGTTTTAATGTGTTAATTTTCAGTTTCTTTGGACATTAACTTAGAAAATAAAAATCCTGCACTCTGCTCTTGCTATAGCATCACCTTTTGTTTTAGAAAAACTAATGTTTTGGTGCCTCCTTCCTTGTCTTTCTGTAGTTTTTGTGTTTCAGCTGCAGCAATAGAAATGGTTGAGAAGAGGAAAAAGAGGAAGAAGAGGAAGCGATCCAATTCCATAAGGGAGCCGCTCAACTTTGGTGTTGAAAAGACACAAAGGTAATTTAATGTAATATATATATATATATATATATATATATATATATATATATATATATATATATTATCTTGCATCTAAAAAGCATATTAAGGTTAGTTACTCAAAGATTCATAAAAAGATGGTGAAACCATTTGTAACTACAGTTTTTAACAAAGTATCACCCTAACTTATTGTTGATCACCCTACAGCGAGCTGACTGTGGAGCCGTCCAGCTATCCGATGTGTATGGAGGTTTTGAGTGATCCAGTGCGTTTGACTTGTTCAAAAACAGAGCTTACTCCACTGCACTGCTCTGCGCTGGCGACATGCTGCAGGTATCGAAGACAATCTGCATGTGTTGGACTTGAAGAAATTCAACACATCAGAGGAAGGCTGAAGGAGGCTGATACCAGCTGTGAGGACCAGCAGAAAGGCCATGTAAGTTTACCTTGTCTGTAATATGTAACAGATATGTATGTATATTTATCACATTATCACCATATTATCCACCCTAGACTGGCAGACTGCAAAGTGACTGAAGAATGGGTCAAACATCTGGCCTTTGGTCTCAAAGTTCCCCTACTCAGCTCTGAGGGATCTGGATCTGAGCAACAATGACCTAAAAGATTCAGGGAGTAAAGCTGCTCTGTGATGGACCATGATATTGTCCTTTTGTGGTGGCAAATTTTATTTTAACCATTATTGATTAATGATTTTAACCATTTGTTTAAAGATTGTTTTTACACCTCCCCAAAATTCTGTTCCTTCCTCTTAAGACTTAAAGACCAGAGAGGGACAGCTGCAGCCATGAACTCTCAGCCTAGTAGTTTTATTTTTTAGAAACTAGCTTCTCATTTTGTTTTAACTTATAGCAGATAAAGTGAAGAAGGCCATAAACTGTCTTAACCCTGTCTCCTTCTGCCTCGTGAGATAAATTGTTGTTTAGGCTAATGTTAGGAACAGAGAGCAGAGGGGAAGGTGAGACAATGGGGTGACTGTAATGATGTCCTCTTTTCAACTATGGCCATGCTAAAAGATACGTTTAGAGGGGTGGCTAAACAGAGGTTTTACTATATGATGTTTGAATGTTTAGACTTTAGGTTAGAAATGCTCATTCAGTCGTGCTGCGTGTACCTGTGAATCTGTATTTCTCAATTTTGCACAATGTAATAAATGCTCAAAGACCAGACTTTGGTTTAATTCTCAAACCGTCTTTATTTGTTTTCATTCTTATCATTGATATTTACTAAACTCTGCTGCTTCAAGAAAACTTCCTCCCACACTTTATAAAGGTTTTTGTCCCCATGTGCCAAAATTGTGTTCAATGTTCTATGTTGCTGCAGAACAGGAACCTACTGGAAACCAGTTTTTAAACCCAGTTTTTAAGGCCCTTTATACTGTAAATTAATTGTTGCTTTTAAATTTTCCTGTATAATAAATAAAATGAAATAAAATGGACTGTCGAGTCAATGCTGCAGACTGAAGACACTAAGGTATTACCCTGTGCTGAATTCTGCAGCAATAGAGGCCACTCACGACAATGGGCCTGATTTACCAATATCTTCCTAAGTTTTCTCTTAAATATGTTCTTAAGAAAGTCCCTAAGAAAAGTCTACGTCGGATTCATGACGTGTTCTTAAACAGCAGAATTGTTCGCACCTGTGTTCTTAGGATTGATGAATCCCACGTCTCAGTAACTGAAAGCGCATGCCATTTGTTCCTAATTAGCATAAGAAAACACCCCGCAAATTCCCATATAAGGACAAGACGCTTCCTGTGCACCTCCTGGGAAGCGGGAGACCACCTTCGCAGATGACTTGTACATTGCAGTGGTGGAGGAAGTACTGAATCTCAGTACTTAAAAGTACAAATAACCAGAAACATATTTTACTTGTCCACTACCACGAACAAGGCCTGGCTTTTTAAAAGAAGTTCCTATCAACTAACCAGCATAAAACGGAAATATGTTGTTATTGTTGGTTTTATTCATGGATGTATTTTTAAGACGGTTTTATTTTTTTGACCATGCAAGTAAGCAAATAAAGTGTGTGAAGCAGTGAACATGGGGGATGTGAAGAGGTCCATTCAAATAAATAAGTGGGGTGGAAAAGTTTATTTAAATGTGGCCTAATTGCTTCAGCTGTGTTGCACAACAAGGTCACAGTTTTTGACCGTGGTTACGTCTATGATAACGTGGTAAGATTAAAGAATAATTATTATTTTGTTTTATTATTTTGCTGTTTACTTAAAATAAACGGATTGCCATATCCAAATTTAAGTTTGAACTCTTGGACAAGTTGTTCAGTGGCAATTGTTTGTTTAAAAACACGCATCTACACCGATGCCACTCGTAAATTACAGACCAAACAAAAACAAAAATGTGCGCCAACAATAACATTACAATACTATCATTGTAAACGACTGTAGAATTGAATAAAATGCAGTAACCAATTATTTGGAGCAATTGTCATCACACAAATGTGTGTCAGAGTGTTTTTTTTCAGTGTTCATGAATGTCAGAATCTTAATGTAAAAAGTGCGTAAGTCAGGTTTAAGAACACATTTTCTTCGTTAAGAACGGTTGGTGAATGAGGCCCAATGCTCACGGTAGCATCCCAATAGCAGCCTTCTGCTCTGCTACACTAAAAATCACGAGCACTGTCTATTTTGATGGATCTGTGGGTCGTCTGACAGACCAGGCAGGGAAGTGCAATGGCGACATAGCTCAATCAATACATAGCTAACTAAACTTTCACTGCAATCACACAGGCAACCAAAAATACGTAGATATGCACATGGATGGTCGGGACTTTCCGCCTTGTTTCACCTTTCCTTTTTGCCATGTTCTCATTTAGTTTTCCAAAGAAAAAAAAAAAAAAAGGAGGACATTGTGTTATTTTTCAACCAGTCAAAATTTAAATACAAACTCTGCCAACATGGCAAGAACCAGAACCGATTAGCCAACAACTAGCTTGTGTAACATGACCTTCCTGCTAGTGTTATGAAGTTAACTATGAATTGTCGTGTGTGTAGGGTGGATGAACAGAAAGGGTTAAGAAAAAAATAAATGGCTGGTAAAAAGTCACAATAAAGATAATGAAACTATGACTAGAAATAGTAGTTGTAGTATTTCATGGCGTAGCAGGGCACCGCAGGGCTACTTGGGCACAGCAAGGCGTAAAACAAGTTTGGTTTTTTGTTTTGTTTATAAATCGCAAATTTCAGAGAAATATGAACACCTAACCTGGAAAATGACCGCTTTATTAATTCATTCGAAGAGTAATGCAAAAAGCACCACTTTAATTCTTGTGTTTACCAGAGATGTTCGTACGACTTTTTGCAAAAAAAGTCATTCAGCATGAAAAAAGCATAAAACACTTACTAATCGACTAAAAGAAATCTTAGTTGACTAAGGCAAAACAACCTTTTAGTGACTGTCGACTAGAGGAGAAACCATATTACTACAACATAGGTTTCTCTCAAGTAAAAAAATCAAAACCCAATAATATGCTCTACCACCAATTCCCAAAGATTTCCAACACCCAGAGCATAGCATCGTCTTTCCACGTCAAAGAATAAAGCAATCACTACTTCCTTATTGGTCTGTGCTTTCCTTCATACTGGTGTAAAGGGAGAGAGAGAGAGAGAGAGATGTTACACCTTTCCACCAAGTTTCATGAATGTTCGCCAGTAGTTTTCTAAATGCTGACAGACAGCTCGATGGTGTTTTTGCCTCCAACGCCGCCTGGCAGCTAACCATAAACATAACCATTGCTGCA
>NC_041349.1:11194709-11372212 GCF_004354835.1 Perca flavescens
GAAAATCGGACTCAGACGATTCATTGGATATAAATCATGAGGTTTCTGCAGACGTACTGTAGAGTCCATCAGTCGCAGTGAACTGTCCCTTTATTTTTAGGCCCAATCGTCATCCGTCTGCTGAGTCACCGAGACAAACTCAGCGCCTGTCTTTCACTTTTTTTCCCGCTAAATTCGACTTCCCTCCGAGGTCCTCCTCCCGTTAGCCAGTGGTCGCCTCGGCTCTGTGTACATGGTTGCGATGCCAACCGCTGCCCATCACGACGGTGAACAAGCAGAGCTGACGTTTGAGAGATTCCCACCAGCTGTACCGGCACATGCACATACACACTTACTTACACACACACACACACACACACACACACATGGTATGCACACATTCATTGAAGCACGCCTACTCTCTCTCTCTCTCTGTCTGTCTCTCTCTCTCTCTCTCTCTCTCAGCGTCTCTCTGTCACTCGGCCGTCCTCTTCCTTGACGAGCTGCTGTGACATTGCTGTGGCTTTTCATGTCCAACCTTCGCACTGACCAGCCAACTTCCACATGAACATAGCTCAGCCACTGTGTGTGTGTGTGTGTGTGTGTGTGTGTGTGTGTGTGTGTGTGTGTGTGTGTGTGTGTCATGGTGTGTAACTGACTAAGGATTCATGGAAGTAAACGGCTGCTATTTTAGTCCTGCCCAAGGTGTAAAGTTTTCTCTTTTAGCAATAAAGCAAAATAGCTAAACTTTCTCTCACAAGTGCTTATTATTTTTGCCTTTTTTGGGCAGCTAACAGTGTGGAGACAGACAGACACATTTTATGACAGAGAGACAAGCACTTTAAATTGCCTTGTTGCTGAAACATGCTATATAAATAGAGCTGCCTTGCCTTGCTGCTGTCCCTATTAATAAATTCCTTTTTCTTTATGATCGACCACAGATAAGTTTTTTTGAAGCAGCTCCAGAAACCTCATCTCATCTTTTCCTTATCAATACACCAACTTTTAAACATTAGCCCAACTTTAAAAATCATTTTCCCAAGATGCATTTGCTTCATTTTATCAATTTTCTTGCATTTAAAGCTTTAGTGCGTAACTTCTTGATATTAATAAACGTCTGTTACATTCAAGCCGTTGCCAAATGCGTTGCTACAAAGCTAATTAAGACTATCAGCTCCACACAACTCTCTCTGCAACTGCGTGGAGGAGGGAGGGGGTGGTGCGTGCACGATCACGGAAGGCTTGTATCACGTGGACGCGCCGACAGTGTTATGGTCATCACTTAGAATTCCTCATGGGGGCAACAGAAACTACGCACTATAGCTTTAACGCCAGAAACAACTGCATGGAAACCAAACTCTTGATCCGAATGCCATGCAGTTTATGTTTCTCATTCAGCAAAAAGTGAATCAATTAATCGTCTAACAAGTCACTTTTTCAAACCGAAAGTTTCATAAACATGTCCCTAGTTCCAGCTTATCAAATGTGAAGATTTGCGTCCGTTTTGCTTCATTATGTGACATTTAACTGGATATATTTGGTTTTGGACTGTTAGTTGAACAACAACAAAGAAGGACATTTAAAGACAACACTTTGGGCTTTTATTTGTCTTCACAATGACTCTCATTCACCCTGCATAGTAACACCAAAAGAGTGCCTAACGACATGTTTAAACACAGACATATATTGGTCACGACGACTGGCGGTGGCTGATGTTGGTGGTCCAGTCTTCAGTTTATACATGCCCTCTTTAAGTCCCTTTAATGAGAGAGGGTTAAATATTACACAAAACCAGAGAGAGACAGGCTTTGAATGGGCTTTTGTATATACTGTAAGTTTACCTGAGGTACTCAGTGTTGTGAAGCTTTATGTCGGAGGAAGTATACGTTAAGTATACGGTGACAGATGGCTGTGTAAACAGAGATATACAAATAAAGTTGGATTGAAGCCAGTTGGAGGGCTGAGAGAGGACATTTTTCAACCGCCAGGTGTTTGGCTGTGTGGATTTGAAATTTTCAAGTTCCACTTCTATTTATCCTTAGAAAAGGACATTTAGTGTACAGCATGATGTCTAAAAACACATTCACAGAAAAAGCACCACCAGATGCCAACAACATTGTAAACGCAACACAGGGCAACACATCAACACATCAATGGAGACACCAAAAAAAAAATTGGACGGTACAAAGGTAAATCTGTCAGAATGATCATGGACAGGGATAAATAAATACATAATCACATACTGTATACAATTCTGATGGAGCCATAGCAGAGATCCAATATTCTGTTCCCCTGAAGTGGGGCAGGTGACGTACTGGGTGAAACTGCTCAGCAGCTTTTTACAGTTGACATGATTAAAATCACCATGAAAGAAGCACGGGGCATCAGGAGAGATAGATTGTAGTCTTTGAGCTACTGAAAAGATGACATCAGAAGCGTTTTTTGTGTCTGCTCTGGGGTGAATGTACACTACTGTTAGAAATATTTGAGGGGAGTTCACTAGGCAGATAGAATGGTCTAACAGACGCCGACAGCAGCTCGATGTCCAGGAAGCAAATCCGTTTGCGCACAGTGGTGCCGTTGCACCACTTAGGATTGACGTACAGGAACCCCCCCACCGCCATTACGCTTCCCCGTCACCTCTGGGTCACGGTCAAGGCGGATCGGAACCACGTAACCATCAATGGTCAAGGTAGGATCCAGGTAACAAAATAGCCTTCAAATGGAGATTTTAAGCAATGCGCGGATGTATATTATCAACAGGAATGTAAATACTTTTCATAGGAAAGGCAGCTTTTTATCCCTACTTTTTTTATTGTCCCCTATGTGTTGTATTTGTAAAACATAACTTTACCTGTTTTTCTATGTGCAATTGTCTTGTCTTTGCAGAATTCCCATGAATAAAGACGGAATGAATGAATACGTTTTGCTAGATGACCAAGTCAAATTCAGTGCATTCCAAAGCAAATTCACAAAACAATTGTACCTTCAGAAGGAACCCTCAACCGTTTTAAACCCTCTAAGTCATCTTAAATACAGACTTCGCTTTCTGTGACATGAACAAAAAGGCTGCCAAATATCGCACGCATCTCCAAATATCATTCCGTGTTATCTCGTGCCAACTGCTAACTTCAGTGGCTGCCAGACTCGCTGGTACACGTTGAGTTATGTTGTGTTTACATTGATAGATTATACATCGATGAACTTATGATGTGTTGTAAAGATTGTGTTGTCTGCTTCAGCGGGAGGGTTGTAAAGTTGTAGGTTTTGAATAGTTCTCTGGAGCCCAAAAAAAGAAGTACAAAACCAATTATTTGTCTTTCGCTCACTGAGGCTTACTTCATTTGTCAAAGTATAAGCGCGTGGATGGGGGTGGAAAGGCGGAGGGAGATCCCTGTCCTCGCCTCGGGGACAGCGAACTGACAGCTGTAGTCGGCTCATGTTGGGAGGAATGTGAGGAGGACAAAAGGAAAGAGGGAGAGCCTTAGTAAGAGATGGGAAGAAGGGGGGGCAGGGGGGTTCAGGTAGAGAAAGGAAGTATCTTCTTTCTTTTTCCTGCATCAAATATTGGTGCTTCTCACCAGTGTTGTAACCAAGTCATCTTGGCCAAAGTCCCAAGCAAGTCTCAGGGTTTCCCCCGGAAAAGTTGTTTAGCCAGTTGGCAAGTGTCTTTTCTTCGTCGGTGGCTCGGCTGGGGCCAGTCACAGAATGATGGCGGCGTTAATGTGGAGCCCGTTAGTTTCTGTGATAACAGAATGACTTAAATTTATTTAAAAAAAGCTTTAAGACAGATTCCATAGGGTCCTAAAACCTGACTGGAGATTTGAAAATACTAGACTATACATCTAACCCCCATTTTCCACTGGGGACATCTATTTATTTGTAATCGTATGTGGTGGGCTGGTCTGGGCCAAAATGCCAGGGCTGATATCTGGTCCCAGTCCGTCCCTGTCAGTCACTGTGGCTCAAGCAGAGAGGAGCTTTTCCAAACTAAAGTTGATCAAGTCATACCTGAGGTCAACCATGTCCCAGGAATGGCTCACTGGCCTCGCTGTCATCAATGTCAATCACTCAATAGGGGAGCAGATTTCATACGATGACATCATTGATGATTTTGCATCAAGGAAGGCCTGAAAGGTCAGGTTTTAGTTTTAGTTCGGGTTTTCTGTTCTTAGTGCTATAGTGTAATAATTACATTCTCTTTAGTGTGTTTTCACATTTGTGTGATGAAGGATTTGCTATTTCGAATATTTATTTTATATTGTGTCTTTTGGCAATGTTGGAGGTAGAGATTGTGCACCTTAAAAAAAAAGAAATTGTGTGTGTGTGGGGGGGAGGAGGGGGTGCTCGTAGGGGGTCTTGCCCGGGCCGTCATTCAATGTTGAACCGCCCCTGCCATAGATAAACAATAACTACCGTTTTTGTGTCCAAGTGACTGATGGAAACAACAATCTTTGACATTGGTCCAGTATTAAGAGACACGCTACATTGTAAGTTAGGGCAATTGTCCAGCTTGAATTTACCTTCACAAAAGTGCTCGTTTTGCCACTGACAGGCTCAGATTCATATTCTAAGTGTCTGACAACATTATGGAAAGGATTTCTAACAAGGTAGACCTCTCTGTTAAAGAATAAGATAATTTTTTTAAACATGAGAACGTCCGTGAAACTGCGTTTGCTAAACCCACCAGACTCCATGTAAATAAACGGTGATTTAAGCATCGTAAAATACACTTCATTCAAAGTCGACAGAAACAAAATAAAACTATAAAAAGACGTTTCCACTTTTCCAACCATTAAAACTCTATCAATAAACACGTAGCTTACTGATTTACATGTGAAAATATGTTGGCTCTATACACACTTGAAGTAGTGTTTTTTGAAATGGAGTCTGGTGGGTTTAGCGCTAGCGACTTCAGAGCTGTTTCTGGTTAAACAAAGGTCTCAAAGAGGTTTTAAAGGTCTATCTCTAAAGGGATCCCTTCCATTATGTTCGTAAAGAATTTCCAAACAGCTGACATATTGCAGGTTAATTCACAAGGTTCCCTACATGTGCGAGAATAGCGCCGACACACGCTTCACACCGCGAGCGGGTACGCGCCACTCACGGCGGGAAAGTTGCGAGAAAGGAAAAAGAGACTGTGCTGTCGCGTCCTTGAGAACTGTAACTTGTCTAATTTATGTTGTAGCATTGACCGGCACGAAATCGGCATATGTCAGATTGACCTGCCGGTCATGGCCGAGCACGTGAAAAACGGCCAATTCCGGTCACCAGCCGGTCTATGGGTGCATCTCTAGAGCCATCTTTTCTCCCCGTGGTTTCTGTCACTTCCTCCCCCCTCCGTCCTTCCCAGCTTGTCATTTTTAAGCAGAGAAGAAAAAGTTGTGGATTGACGTGCCCTATCGACTACAAACACACTGGTCGCATTCCTCAGCTTTTACGCACGCACGCACGCACGCACGCACACACACACACACACAAACACTATGCCCTAACCTGGTCATTGATAGTACGCTCCCTCGAGCGTATAGCCTTGCCTTTTTTACTGTCAACAAAAGATGTTTAATGAATTTCACCCCTTCTTTTCGGAGGTAAACATGGCTGTTTTTACAGTTCCTTGTAAGTGCACTCAAAAGGCTGCATATGAGCCGAGATAGGAATTCCTCGGGAGGAGCATGGTGCGGAGGAGGAGGAAGAGGGAGGAAGGTTGGGAAAGAAGGGCGAGGAAGAAGTGAATTAAGAGAAATAAGAAGAGGAACGGAATGGCCATGAGGAGGCAAAAATGTGGAAAGCTGAGAAGAGGTGGAGAAGGAAAGGCTTGGAAGAAGAAAAATGGAAGATGGTGTTGGACTTAAAAAGGAGGAGAGGGGTGGAAAAGAAGGAGAAAGATAAGAAGAGAGGATTAGAGGCATGGAGGAGAAGAAAGGAGAAGGATGAGGATCAGAGTAAGGATGAAGAAGAGGGAAATTCAGGGAGGAAGATGAAGATTAGGAACACGGGAGCTAGAAGAGGAGGAGGTGGGAAAGAGAGGAGAAGGGAGAGAAAATGAACAGCTGAGAGAAAAAAAGGCAGAAGGAGATGGCTTATTTCTCAGCCATTTCACCTGACAGGAATTCATTTATTAATATACTGTATATATATATATATATATATTCCTTTGCGTCTGACATTTTATAGGCCATAAAAGTAATCGATTTATCAAATGAACCAGTATTTTTCTGTTAAACAACCATAGGGGTCCACTGATACTGGTTTTTAAAGGCTGATACCGATACCAATAACCGATATTTGGAACCAATATGCATTTACTGTGAAAATAAAAATCTTGAAGTTTGGAATGTTACAAACACCAACACAAAACTTTGTTTAAATGCTTCAAGCTATTATTGAATAAATTAGAAACTTCCAACATATTACCCAGTAACTGTGTGTGTGTGTGTGTGTGTGTGTGTGTGTGTGTGTGTGTGTGTGTGTGTGTGTGTGTGTGTGTGTGGGGGGGGGGGGCATTAAGTCAGACTCAGTGGTGAGTGAAACCGACGCAGACACAGAGCTGGAGCCGAGCCAAAGTAAAGCACTTATTCATTCATTTAATCGGTTATCAGGCAAAATGAAACGCTGAAACACATAATCTGCAAACTGCCCCAAAAAACCCGGCCCGATAATCAACCAGGGCCGATAGCCGGTCTATCCCTTAACAACTCGGTGAAGCCTAAAACAATGTGCGCCCCCTGCAAACACGGTGCACGGACTTGGCTGAGCAGACTGCTGCTTTGACCCTTGACCCCTGTCTGATTTTAGACCTGGGACTCTTCTTTATGGACAGAAACACACCCGCGGAAGGACACACGTCCACGCGCAGAGGGGCTGAAATGCACGATCCTGCTTCGTTACAGACATGTTGGCCTACCGTTTCACTCTCTTCTCCCTGTGTTAAGTAGAAATCCCCCCACGCCCCACCCCCCTCTGGCTGCAAGCCAGACTCATTAAAAGATGTTCTGATAATCTTGTCATGCAGGATCTCGGGGGCAGACGTAACCCTCGTGACTCTGCTCCCGGTGCCAAGCTGTAATATAAAAAACACACCCCTGCATACTCCAAAAAAAAAAAAAAAAAAAAAAAGGTTGATATGGAAGTTTGCAAGCCAACGCGAGACCGATTCGTCTTCAAATTAGAAGACAGGTAATGTGCAGTCCGCGCTGCAGCCAGGCCACCTTCTCTCTTGAGATGAATATATATATATATACCTTAAATCTATATTTTGGCTCCCTCGCCCCTCCTCCTTCTCCACTGTGCCTCGGCCTCGGGGTGACACAGACAGATAGGCAGAGAATCCGACACCCGTCTCTCCCCAGGAGCCTCCCATCACTCCATCTCGGTTATTTTAAAACCAAGAGCAGCAATTACAGCGAGCAGTCGTTAAAATAGGGCTTCTTTGAGTGTGTGTGTGTGTGTGTGTGTGTGTGTGTGTTTTTTTCAGATTTATGTAATCTGTCCCACTGCGCCTATCAGCGCCTGTCGCTTCATGTCCCCTCCACTCCACCATGCGTGTTGCGATAGCAAGGTGGAGTTTGACTGCAAGACTACGACAGGGACCTGTTTTTCAATTGTGGTCAAAGGTATGTGAGTGATGAGTGGTGAGTGATACCCGAAGCAGAGGGACAAACTCAGAGCTGTAGCGGAGCCAAAGTAGAGCACTTTTTAATTCATTAATTTCATCGGTTATCAGGCAAATAAAACGCTGATACAGCCTAGAAATCTAGACGCACCCTAGCAGCAGCAAATGTAATCTGCAGCCAGGTTGGCTTGCGAGCTTGAAAAGTCTAGTCGGACCAATCACATTGTGTATAGAGTCTGTGGGCGGGCTTAACACAATGACGGCAGAGTTGCGACGGTTCCGAGTGAATTCCCTGCTACTTGAAAACAAAGAAGATGGCTGCTGATGCTGCTGGCGAACAGCGGTCTGTCGAATCGGCTTAGGAAGAGTTTTGCCGATCGGATAGCAAAGTTTTTGAATCCCACTATGGCCACGCCAAGACCCGCCCTACGAAGCAGCTCGATTGGTTGGGGTTAGGCATTTGATCTCGAGTGGTTAAGGTTAGGGTTAAGGGATTGGTCAGGGGATAGGACCTGTACATGTAAGCATGGACGCCTGGCCAATTGTAGTGTGTGAATGCGATTGAAGGGCGGGTCTTGGCGTGGCCATAGTGGGAATAAAAAATATTGCGACCGGATACGGCAAAAGTTTAATCTATCAACTAGTGTTGCTCTGCCTGGTTGTAGCGCTATCCTATTGCGTGCAGAGGGAATCTGAAAGACAAGCATTTATCCCGCCTCTCGGATTGAGCCCTGCCAATGGTGAGTTCCCAGACCCAACATCTTGATGTGGGTCTGGCTTGTCAGGGTAGATAATCTACAAATTGCCACAAAAACAGCCCTTAATGTCCTGTTATGTGATATTATGAGGCCCGTTTCTTCTGACCCAGCAAACTTTCTGTGTTTAAATCCAGTTATGGGATTGATGTGATCAAACAGTTGCACTCATGATTGGAAACATGTTCACTGCAGCTCTACGTAATGCAATTTAAAAACCTTTCAAACTCTCAGATGAATCGGATTTAAAATGCTCAATTCAAGCGGCAACTAACGGTTATTTTCCCAGTGGATTAATCTGTCGATTAGTTTCTGGATGAGTGGATTAGTTGTTTGGTTTATAAAATCGGTCAGAGAATGGCGAAACGTGTGGATCACTGTTTCCCAAAAGCCCCAAGATGACGTTCCTTAAATGTCTTGTTTTGTCCACAACTCAAAGATGTCCAGTTCACTGTCACAGAGCAGAGAAGAAACTAGAAATGTGCCGTTGATGTGTGACGATGTGCGAGGGTTTGCAGATACCCACCACCGACACAGCCCCGTGTCACAATTGTCTCAAACTGAGCAAACTGCAGCAGATCTGGTGGGAACTCTTACTTTGGAGCGACCCATTCAGTGATAATCCCTACATTTGGCTGCTAAAAGGTCTTACTGTATGCAGGGATGCACAGAATCCAGGATTCAGCCGCGGATTCGGCCAAATATTGGGCTTTTCGACGGGGTTCGGTTTCTGCCGAACCTTAGAATTTTTCCCACCGAACCCGAACTACGCTTTCGCTATGCTGGTCGACGTGAGAGAGGGAAAATGGAACTCGTGAGCAGAAAAAGTGTTGTTTGGCAGTACTTTCTATCAAAAGAAGGCGGTTCAAGTTCAGCTACATGTTCAGTTTGCAATGCCGATTTTGTCTCGTGGTGGTGAGGACCCTAAACTATACCCAACATCGCCACTGTTAAAACATTTGCGTATGGAACAGCCGAAAGACTACGAGTTGTGCACAAAGGAATCTACAGACAGCAGCCAAAATGCAGCAACTTCAGGTACGGCAAAGGAAGGACATTTAATTTCTGACTTCATTAATGTGTTTGCTGGGTTAATGGACTCAGGATGGGAGTGGGATTCGGTATTTGGTTTCGGATTCGGCAGAATCCCAAAAAAATCCAGATTCGGTGCATCCCTAACGGTACGTTCACAATCTTGGAACAAACAACACGATATCCAAACCTTTACAGAAGTGGTGTTCTTGCACGTTGCAGATTCTGAAAAGCTGCCGTCTTGTTTACAGTCGTGTTCGCTGTCTTCAAAGCCGTCGGTACGTTCTACATCCTCTCGTCACCCACATGTAGCGAAGGAAGTTTGGGTTGGAAACGGAGCATCTGGTTACTCTGTCCTCCTGTTACACTTGACACACCACCACAGGAACTTGGTGTGCGGTTGCGAGTCCACGGACAGTACGCTTGCATGCGCATGTGTACGACTTTGTTTGCGTGCGTGTGTGTGTGTCTATGTGTTTGTGTCTCAGCTTGTCTCGGCCAGCTGTATAGCTTAGATTACAGTGTGTTTGGAAAAGCACTGGAGGGTTTCTGCAGTTCACATGCCTGACAAAAAAGAAAGAAGAGAAAAGACGTCTGCCTCTTCATTCCTTTGGGGGACAAAAGTGTCACTCAGACGTTGCTGTATTGTCTCTCTTTGAAGGGACAGTATTATGGGATCCGGAAGGTAGACAATTAAGGATTTTGTCCCGAATATAACACATTGGTTTTATAAGAAGTCTGATGAACAAAAAATGAATGTAGCTTTTTTTTTTTTTTTATCATCACAATTTTAGACGTCTAGCAGTGATTATTTTTTACCAGATTCGATGCAAAAAATATGTCATTTTAACAACTCCAATTCAGCCTCCAAGAGTTATTTTTTAACTAGTAATCAGATTCTTGAAACAGTTTGATTTGTTTAAGGATTTGTAAAAAAAAAAAAAAAAAAAAAAAAAAAAGATCAACTCATTCATATTTTTTTACTTTAAAACACAAATTATTTATTTATTTATTTATTGTAAATTTGTACTTTTATGAAATTATTTTTTTTAAAGATTGTTTTTTTGGGCATGTCCGCCTTTAATGATAGGAAAGGAATGAAAGGGGGGGAGAGAAAGAGGGAAGACATGCAGGAAATTGTCCCAGATCAGACTCGAACCGTGGACCTTCCAGGCATCCAGGCGTCCAGGCGTCCAGGCATAAAACCTCTGTATATGCGCGCCTGTTCTACCGACTGAGCTATCCTGGCAACAATTTGTACATTTTATTGTATTGTTATACTGTATACTTAACAGTATTTTTCTTATATTTCTTACTGTCCTTTCTGTTTTTATTCTTTATATGTAAAGTGAGTGTGAGTACTTTGAGAGCAAAGATTAACCGGAGTCAAATTGCTTGTTTGTTTACGCTAACCTGGCCAACAAAGCCGATTCTGATATTCTGAATAATTGGTTCATTTGAACCGCATTTTCACGGTGTAGCTTTTGGGTAATGTCTGTGTGAAGACAGATGGCATTTTGACAACACGGTTACTGGTTTTTAAATTAGCCGTCATGTTCCTACCATTCTGAATCCATCTACGGCTCGGCTTCACCGATTCCCCACTTTTCAGTCAGTGTTTAAATACCACATTTGCCCTGCGGCGCTGCAATCAACCCGTCCAAGCTTGTTTGATAGATGGCGATTGGCAGGTTGAGCTAACTGCCTGGGATTGTTTGTCAGGTTCCATGAAACCGACAGGCGGTTGAGTGATGGACGATGTTTTTTTGTGATTTTGGGGGGGGTTGTTGAATACTTCGTCTAAGGTGTGCCGGGGGTGAGAGAAGATGGATACAGATACAGATAGCTGTATTAATCCCCCGGAGGGCAATTTGGTTTCTCCATTCCACGGAAACAGCCTATATACACGTATTCATAATGCCAGTCATCAGTGATAGAGGGAGCACAATTGAAAGGGCATAGAGGAAAGGGTGAGATCCAAAAGTTCACAGCAAGAAAGATCATTTCGAAATAAGAAGACAGCAGGGGGTGGAGGGGGGGTACTGTCAGAACTGCGTACTACCAAAACAAGCAGCTGCTGTGATGATAGAGGCTGAGAAACAAATGCCTCTCACACCATCCATCCATCTACCATCCACCTGCCTCCATTCCTCTGTCACTCTCTCTCGCTCCTTTCAACAGCACAACTCCTCTGTCTTTCTTTTTCCCCCACTTAGTCTTTTCCTCAACCCTTTTAATTTACATTTAATGGTTTCAGCTTCTCAAATGTGTAAATGTAGCTTTATCGGCCTGACGTTATAGTAAACTGAACATCTTTGGGTTTGAGGACCTCATTTAAGTTCTAGGAAACTATTTTTTCTGCCGTTTGAAGACGAAATGATTGGTTAAAAATACAACGGGCAGATTAATCATCAGTGAAAATAATCATTATTTATAATCCAGTTATTCATTTGCAAGCAAGAGGAGGACAACAAACGTGTCAAGAATATTTGTGGTTTATTACCAGTTGGACCTTTTTTTAAAAGTTGAAGCCATCATTTCCATCGGTTATGATCACATTGTCCACACCAAAGTGATCGCCAAGATCTGGGAATGCAGAAACTTTGAACTCTTTTTAGCAAAGAATAACAAAAAAAACACAAAGGCAAAAGACCAAAAGTTGTAAGAGTCCCTGAATCCTTACAGAGGAAAGGCAAGTGTTTAGACTTAGACAACTTAAATGTCCCCGAGGGGCAATTTGTTGTTCAGTACAGGCATATTGACACATAATCCACAACACAAACAGTGAACCAGACATCCACAGCACTATTTATCTAACACATAACATACACACATCAATAAATAGAATCCAGTCAAAAGGAGTATGTTGCACTTCCCTAAAAGGCCTAATAACTAACTACTGCACAGTACTTCACATATATCCCACCTTCAGTCATACCCCTCCCCAGTGTTGAAAACTATCTAACTATACTACATTCGTAGTAGTACATACTACATTCGCCCTTGCTCCTTTTCCACCTTATGCCCTTCTCTCCTTGTTTCCTCTCCGTTCTCCTCCCTCGTCCTCTTCATTCCTAGAATCCCTGACTTGTGATGATAAGCTCCTCCGGCTCTGTTTTGCAGAAGATTAGCCTCCAGATACATAATGACCAGCCTAGACAGGAATTTCTGTACATTCTGTAGCTGCTTACCCCACTTTGACATGCGTCGGTATTTACTTGTCAATACATCTCAGTCAGCACAGCCCCAAGTACTGTTAAACACAGGTTTATACAAGCCCTACAACACCACAAAGAGAGATTAAGATCCGCGGCCCTCTATATCTCCCTTATCTCTCCATCTCCCTTATCTCTCCATCTTCCGTAGCTCTTTGAACACATTGAGGATGTAGCAGAGCCTCGTCGGGTGCAATGTGTGATTCAGGTCCGTGGGTGCATTGAAAAGCACACACGGGTGGGTGATAATTTGCCTGATGAACGCCTTAAATTCACTGTAGGTTTTAAGATGGGGGATGGAAATCAAGCACTCATTTGCACAGCATCACTTTCTTTTGATTGCATTTCGCTGGAATTGTCCCTCGCATGACTTCATGCGATGAATTAATAGCCTGGTTTGGTTTTAGGGAATTTGTGTGTTTTGTCCATCTAGCATTTGGCAAACGGCAGCTCTTTTTGCATCTCGTCACACAGACTTTTTTTTTCCTCGTGTTTGTTTTTTGCATCGTTGCAGTAGTTCTGCAGTATAGCGGCACTGAGAATATAACATAAAAATGCCATTTTAGACCACATATGCAACCGAAAAGTGCTTTTCTCGTGGCGCTATACACTTAAATTCAGGGCTGCACTTACTGATTATTCTCAAATCGTCATTAATTGACAGATTGTCCTTTCTTTTTTTTTTTTTTTTTTTAGATAAATAGCTTTTATTGTCATTCAACTGTACATACAGAGTGCACATGTGAACGAAATGTCGTTCCACCGGCTCATAAACACTATATTTTCACTAAAAACAAAGTTTGAAAATGAATAAATACAAATGCTACAGAGTGTTATCTTTAAATATGACATTAAAAAAAAATGAAAAAAAGGAGTTTGAAAGCAGCATTAATATTGTTATGGCACAAATTGAATGGCTGCATATCGCACGTTAAGAAAACTAGATTTTTTATTGGACTTTTATGAATAAATACTGTTTATGCAGTGTCATAGTCCACATGAGGCCCAGTGCAGCAGGTTATTAAGGGGGGTTACAAAGGCAACCCGCTGGGTGCCCGGATAGCTCAGTTGGTAGAACGGGCGCCCATGTTTAGAGGTTTACTCCTTGACGCAGCGGGCCGGGGTTCGACTATGACCTGCGGCCCTTTGCTGTTGCAATCGGCCCAGTTCAGAACAGGCAGCCGTCTCAAACGGCCACCGCACTAGTGTTAGAAAATAGTGAAAATTGCCCAACAGACGCATAAATTTCGTTTTGTCCAAACAACCACAGAAAAACAGCAAATGATCGCTCATTGTGATTTATGGAATTTCCCCTTGGGGATGAATAAAGTATCTATCTATCTATCTCTATCTAAATACTGTGTTTGTCTCTCTAAGACAGCAGACGGGCCGGTGTTTGCTTCTGTCAAGACATATTTCACCATCAGCATATCTCATTTTGTTTTTGCCAAGTATTCCGTTGCGACGTGCTGTAGAAAGGTTCAGTTCGGTTATCTGTCACAGACGGCTTTTATTTTGGAAGAAAAATATGTTTTTTTTCGCTGCAGTGTTGAGGTGACTGATTTATACAAGTAGTCCACAATCTGTTTTGGATGCATCTAGCGTGGGTGGCACTTCTCACACACTGTCGAGGAAAGCTGTGAGAAAACAGCTGTGTGTGTGTGTGTGTGTGTGTGTGTGTGTGTGTGTGTGTATGTGTGCTTCTAATGATGAGCAGTATGTTGTGAAAAAAGAATAACCTCTAGTTTGACAGTTTTGCTTGAGTTTTGGACTGAACCTGCTTTGTGAAAAGCATGGGCACAAATATAAACCGGAAAGTTTACCTGTCAAGTATAAGTCTAACTTATTTTTATTTATTTATTTTTTATTTTTTAAATAAAGCCAGTAGGGAGGAATATTTGCCTGGTAGAATCTCAAAACAGCCAACTGATTTATTGCCTATTTTGCTGAAGGCCTTTGGTAACAATTTAAACAACATGTCTGAATATTAGCCACAGCACGTTACGGTATGATAGGCCTTGGGATTTAAATTCAGCCTTCAAGAGTTTGATAGATGTTAAAGCCATTTCCAAATTTGCAAAGTAGCAGAATCGTTTTGAACATCTGTAAACGCCGCCGTGGATCTATCACGCTAGAACGATCCGTCGGTATGCGGCTGGTGACGGCTTGTCTTTCACCCGTGCTGCAAATCATTGTCATCCGTGCTTAATTAGAAGAAGATTGGTATGTATTTCCAGAATGCATCCAGATAGGCCACGTGTCAAACTCAAGGCCCGTGGGCCAAATCTGGCCCCTCGCAGAAGCTGTTTTGACGTTTGACGTTGACGTTTTTTTGCACTTCTTTCGATTTTTTTTGGCCCTTTATTTTTCTGATGTCTAACTTTTTTAGGGCTTTATGTCGAACAAACTTCATAAGACATGCAATAATACAATCAAAGATATTTGACTTTCCTCCTAAAGAAAAACATGTTAATAAACTTGATGTAATTCTTATTTTCCAGTGTGGCCCTTATAGAGAAATGCCTCTTTACTGTATTTCTACATACACTATACATGCAAGCTGTTAAAAATGTCCTTTTCTTATATTTTTTTCCATCTAAATTTCTTTTTCAAAAACTAGTCTGCAGCTGTTCTGGAATAAGTGGGTAAACAGTTGATCTGACCAACAGTTAAATGGCCGCTATGGTTAGTTTTCTCCCGCTTTGACCTAAACCTGAAGAAACCAGCCAGAGGATTGGAGGGGGGAGCGGGGGGGTCAATATATCCTCTGGAACTCTGCAGCTGACAGATGTTTGTGATTTGTGTTTACATTTCAGGGAAAGCCAAGCACTATCTGGCAGACATATATTCATGGTTAAATGTGCTTAGATGAATTTAAAGGTCTGTTTATGTATGTGTGCTTGTCTACAGGTCAGCGAGTTGCACGTGTTTAGGCAAGACAAATTTTTATATCTTCATGTTGTACATTTTGGAACCATCACTTTGAGAAGCGATGCATTGATAATTTCCCGTCTTACACGCTCCGTCCTCCTGGGTGGCCTCGCTACGGCAGCATCACATGTACACACGCGTTCACACTCTCAGACGCAGCACACATCTGCTTGTAAATCACTCAAAGTACCGATTCATGTCATCCCCCGCGTGTGAGCTGTGCTCTTCGGTTACTCTAAGACAAAACTTCTGCCAGCGCGAGTCCTTCTACACCTCAGAGTCCCGTGTCTGCGGCGAGATGGCAGCAGTGTAAGGTGTGGCTATAACAACACATATAGTATACACTTAAAAGTCATTGTAGTTGTTGAAGAGTAATGGCGTTTTGGAGTAATGGGCTCAGCTTTTCTTAGACATGAGTAGGGGGGCGGCGCCAAGGAAAAAAGGTTGGGAACCACTGACGTGAAAGCCCGCAGACTGCCGATTGGTCGGAGAGAATCGTCACTAATCACTGCGTCGTCATTGCTAGCAACAGATAGGTGGGTGTCCTGAACAATAGTAACAATAGTTAGCCAGCGGTGTTTTTTTTTGTTTTGTTTGTTGCTGCCTCCAGCTTCTTTTGAAACTAAATTTGTCTTCTGGCAAACATGCCGAGAATCAAAAACACAACGCAGCTTCCACGTTCTGTGTGTGTGTGTGTGTGTGTGTGTGTGTGTGTGTGTGTGTGTGTGTGTGTGTGTGTGTGTGTGTGTGTGTGTGTGTGTGTGTGTGTGTGTGTGTGTGTGTGTGTGTGTGTGTGTGTGTGTCGCGTTAGGTCACCGCAGTTTCCTGCTATGACGACCAGCCACGCTCGCCTCACGCATGAGGCGGTACTAAATCTGCAATGGATAATGGAGGACGAGTAGAGTAGAGTAGAGTAGAGTAGAGTAGAGCTGGTACCTGCAGTGGGTAAGCGCCTAACTAGTGCTAACTTTGAAATTGTTTAAAAAACGAAGTGGTCTTTCCTTTGGAAGGGGATAGGAATGTGAGCCAGGTACCCATTTTAAGAACCTACTGTATGTAAATGGTATTGGAGGGTTCTTCTCACAGAGCTCTTTAAGGGGAGTCCAGAAAAAACGTTAAAGATTTCCAGCAACCTGACACCTCCTGGGTCATAGGTATCACGCTTTGTGAAGAAAGGGTCAAATGAACTCCTTCTCTGTCTCGATTCACTAAGACCCTCACAATGGCCCAGCCCGCCCCCGGTATCTACAATACCACCATTCACGCAGCGACTCAGTTTTGGAAGTGGAGCCACCTTGTAACCCAACCTGCGCAGCTAATGCTAAAGCAGCCTCGCTACTGATCTGTTAAGCTAACGTTAAAAGCGGTCAGAAGCAAAGCCAATGTTAGGCTGCAAGTTGATCCCACTCTGCTTAATTGAAGATTTTTGGGGATAGAAAAGAGCTCCGTTTAGAGAACGACTGGAAGCTCGGAAAGGAAATTAGCGTCGAGAATGGAAATCTTAGTTGGTCCTAGCTTGGCTTCTGTAGCGAGAGCAAACTCCTCTTCCTCTTAAAAATGTACTCTTTTTCTAGAAGTTTCTGTCGCTTTCTTCGCATTTTTTGTTTCTTTTTTTCTCCGTTTTTTGTTTCCCTTTACCACCAGATTCACCACTAACACTGACCTTACGCTCAATTTTTGTAATTCATGACCAATAAATCTCATTTACATGAAATGATACCTGTTTTTTGGAGTCCAGCAGGTCTCTGACCTATAGAGTCACCAGGTCTGAACTGTTCCCCCGGGGGCCCCTTAAGCCCTTCACATGGAGCAAAGTGGTGTCTGGGGACTGTTCTGTTTAAAACCTCAAAGGGCACCACCGTCGTCTGTGTGTGTGTGTGTGTGTGTGTGTGTGTGTGTGTGTGTGTGTGTGTGTAAAAGACAATGTATGTGTGTGTCCATATCACTTGGTATGTGTCGACGTGCAGCTCCTAAAGCTAGAAACCTGTGTGTGTGTGTGTGTGTGTGGGTGTGTAAAAGACAATGTATGTGTGTGTCCATCTCACTTGGTATATGTGTCGACATGCAGCTCCTAAAGCTAGAAACCTGTGTGTGTGCTTGCTAGCGTGTGTGTGTGTGTGTGTGTGTGTGTGTGTGTGTGTGTGTGTGTGTGTGTGTGTGTGTGTGTGTGTGTGTGTGCGTGTGTGTGTGGTCTCTGGTCCAGTAAAAATCTGCAACAGGTTACAATCCATCTCACTTGGTTAGTGTCGACATGCAGCTCTTAAAGCTAGAAACCCACCCGTCCTTTTGTGTGTGTGTGTGTGTGTGTGTGTGTGTGTCTCCGTGTGTGTGTGGTGACCCCCTGTAGAGTGGACTGTGGTGGAAAAGATGAGCAGTGCATTGTGTTGTGGTGTTTTTACCGTAGCTAAGGAGAGAATAGCATTACCATTCAAAAGGCCGGCTGTCGCGGTCGGAGGAGGTTTAACAGGGTTTTCTGCTCCTCTGTGATGAGCCGATTCCCAGCTGCAAATAGCAAATGTTAATAGTGTTTATCTTATGTCCTGTTATTGTAATTTATATCTGCCAAATGGGACTACAGATGGAAATTAGCCTTTGGGCTACAATCTGGCACTTTTACGTGTACTGCTGTACATGTTCATTAAATGTGCATTGTCCTTAAATAAATAAATAAGCTGCTTGAATGCCACGGTTTTAAGAAGTCTAAAAAGATCTACAAAGTGTTGCGTTCTAGGTCCTAAATCATTTAGAACAGGTCTTAATTTTCCTACGTCCCATTAAAATGCTCCCGCAGCGCTTAAGAAGTTGTTTTTTTATTCCGTGGTGTTGTAGTTCTTTCTTTCGCTAGTGCAAATAAAATGAGCTGTATTACGACTACAAATGAGACCGACATGCAACTTATATTGCAGCCAGCCAGCTTTCATGTTATTGTCGCCAGTCTCTTTCAGATTGTACCACAGACATAAAACTGATTTGATTCTTCAGCTACGGGGAAGTGCGAGTTACGCGATACGCGAATTTAGGGGCTTGGTTAAAGCTAACAACGTTTTTGAAGCGTACTATTTCTTATGCATTTTGTGACTGCATTTCCTTTGAAGATTTTTTTTTTTGCTTGCGTGATATAGGTCTTCAATTTCATTCATAATGGTCATAAAATGCTCTTGAAAAGTCTGAAATTTGCAGGTCTGTATGTTGTGTTGTATATTTTGTAACCAAATATGAAAATATAAAATCCATATGTTATATATTTATCCGTATGAATATCTTTCTCTGTTAACTGGAAATCGGGTCTACAAAAGAAATTTTATTTGTTATTGATCCACTTTTAACTTTAATTTCAGTTTGTTTATAGTGCAACATCACGGGGCTCCGCGCACACACACACACACACACACACACACACACACACACACACACACACACACACACACACACACACACACAGGTTAAAATATAAAGATCAGACACACACATATATATATATATATATATATATATATATATATATATATATATATATATATATACATAAAAATACATTAATTCCATGTATCTGTTGTTGGAAGGCCTTTTATCTCACTACAACATACCTCCTAAATGCTTTAACAGCACTGTTGATACTTTACTTTGAGAAATAAAAAAATAAAAAATCTGCAAAATCTTGTTTTTTTCCATTTAACAAAAGAAGCCAAATGTTAAATGTTGTGTAAAAAAACAAAAAGCAAAATCAGTGACTAAATAAAGTCTAAAATTGGCTAAAAATAATTGAATGGAGAACATTTCGGACGCATTTTGTCCATTAGAAAAAAATGGTTTGAAGTTTATTAAATTAATACCCAACCTTATTGGTGTCAGATGGAAAGATTACTCCAAGATGATTTGAATATGAGGCATTTTAAAGTTATTTTAATAGATTTTGGAGACCAACAATTGAAATTCCTCGACACAAAACGGCGCAGCGAACCCTTCATGTAAAGTCCAAACATGTAAATGTTAATATTTGGAGATGGAACATACAGGAAAGGATTAATTTGAGATGTCACGGAAGAAATATGTGTTGGAAGAGATGCTGAGAGATACTGTATATGTGTGAACCTGTGCGTGAACACGTCTTTCACTAGAGGATGGAGAAGTGTCCGTAGCACAGCTGCCCACTGGGGTCAGAGGTCACCCTGGGCTGACCCTGCATTGTGTTCCTCCCTCTCTCTCTCTCTCTCTCTCTCTCTCTCTCTCTGCCTCACGCATACACAGAAAACACTCGCTCGTATTTAAAAGGGTTGTCGCCGAGCTGTGAGCTTGATTAGAGCGAGAAAAGTAGCGACAGGAGAAGAAATGAATGAGTGGAAAAACAAAAACTAGAGAGGGAAAATGGACTGAAACGAAGGTAGAGTCGGTGCAGTAAGAGGGACAGAAGGACGGACGGGAGTTATTGTGGGCGCAGAGACAAAAGAAGATATAAAGAGGCAGTCGTAAATCTGCCAGTGTTGTGTCAAGAGCTGTCCAGTGTCTTTATCCGCAAAGGTCATGGACTGAAACGCACACACACACACACACACACACACACACACACACACACACACACACACACACACAGCAGACCTCAGTGAGTTACTTTTATTAGTCTTCAAAAAAGCTGCAAATTTGTGTGTGTGTGTGTGTGTTCATGGGCGAGCGAGTCAGTAGCCTCGCATCAACTCAATTTATTGACTTTTTTTGCATCACTATGAAAAGCCGTAAATTACCGGCTGCCCTCCCGCTTTCACCCTGAACACCCCCCCCCCCCCCCACCCCACCACCCTCCTCCTGCTGTCTTTTTGTCTCTCTATTCTGTCTGTCTCTCTCTTTCTTTCTTCATACATGTGTGTGTCGAGGCTCATTCGGAGGCCACCGGGGCAGAGCGCTCATGACAGGAGAATGAAAGGGTCAAAATTAAAGTGAGGAACAAGTTGAGGGGGAGGAGGGCGGGGGGGGAGCAACGAGGCAGTGGAGGAATTTCACATCAGAGGAAGTCAAGGGGAATGAAAGGGAGTGTATTTGACTAAGTGTTAATTTACAGGGGGTTAGCCCGAAATTATTTTAATGCTGACCTTTTGGTCAGCTATAACTACTCAGTATCTAAAAATACAAAATAGACTTGCATATCTTGAAATGAAAGTATATTTGACTAAATTCTCTCGCCTAATTTTTTCCCCTTTTTTTCCGCCCATCATCATAAATGACAGAAATCACAGAAATGGGCTTCCATACCTTGTCGTTGCACACATGATAGTGAAATGATTATTAACCTGCGTTTGTTGTCGTCCCTTGTGTAACGCGACGACACATTTGCTTGACCAGCGTGCAGAGAAACAAGGAAAATAGAAGCAGAATGTGTGGCGATCGCTACGTGCTACATTAGCTTGCAAAATGGCCTCAAAACATTTACGCTAACTGTGCTCGCACGCGTCTGTGTCTCGTCGTGTCTATTTCATGCACATGAAAACAGCTGCATATTTAGACAGGACTCTGATTAAATGAAATGCCCGAGACGATTGGGATTGGTTAAAAAGAAATGCCTAATAAACCAGAGCATGTTTTTCTCCCATACCGGTATGCTGTGTGGACTAGCCAGACCCTCCTCCTCCGCAGCGCTGTGGAGGAAGGTCTGGCAATGCGAGACTAATGCATAACATTCCCACTTTGATAGGACGGCGTCTGAAACAGTTACAGAGTGCACAGACAGGAAATTTACTGCATGTGTCTTCAATTCCCATTGTTATAGGTATTTGGCCAAAACAAACACACCTGCATAAAGAAATGTCCAGGTGAACATCCAGACAGGATATGAGCCACTGTCTTTCGGCTATACCTGATGATGATGATGATGATGATGATGATGATGATGATGATGATGATGATGATGATGATGATGTTGTTCTTGTTGTTGTTAGCTCCTTCTGGTAAATTCCAAAGAAATTTTAAAGTCTCGGTTTAGTGAAAAGGACAGCTCAGTGCATTCTAATAAACGATTTGTAAATCGTATGAAAACGTATGCACAGCCATTGGTAGTGCTGGGTACCGAGTTAAATACTTTTTAGGCACCGACCGAATTGCCTCGGAAGTATCGAGTATCGAAACATGCCTCGTCATTCAGTAGCCAGTAACAATACCTAAGGAGTAAAATCTCTTCAGCTTCCGAGAGCCAATCAGCACGCAGCGTGCTTCTGCCAAGATCTAACAATGTTTGTGATTGGCTGTCTAACGTTACCCATCGTAGAGAAGAAGAACTCTACGTTACGCGCAGAGACGGAGCTCGCGTAGTAGGAGCCGGTAAATAAATAAAAAGATGTGTGCGGAAATGTTGGAATTTCTTTTTTGTTTTATAAAATTGGTATCGAAAAAGGTATCGTTTAGGAACCGGTAGCAAATTCACGGAATTGGTAACAGCAGTACCGGTATTGAACATTTTTGAGCGGTACCCAGCCCTGGTGCTCTTTAGTCTGCTTCTTCTGTTAAATCTGTCAGGAGTGTGAAGCGGTTATGAGATGGCGGAAAAAGAAAAACTGGACAAAAAGTTGAAAATAGCCTGGGCTGCTGGTTTTGACGGAACCTGTGGATGGCCCCGTCAACTGAACGGATCAACTGTTCTGCTGTGAGATGTCGGGCTTTGGTCCCTTACATCGCGGTACGTCGACAGATTTTCTTTTAGGAACCGGTATCAAAGTCGCTGTATTGGTATCGGTACTGGTATCGAAACTTTTTTGAGGATACCCAGCCCTACCCATTCGTAAGATATCGTACAAAATTGTTGCTCGCCGGCTGGTCATACATATGCAGTTAATTTTGGCAGCTTTCTGTTCATTTAAAGTGCTCATATTATGCTTTTTGGCTTTTTCCCTTACCTTCATTGTGGTATATATCTTTTTTTGTGCACGTTATAGGTTTACAAAGTGAAAAAGCCCAAAGTCCACCCCAACAGAAAACACTGTTCACAAACTGCTCCAAACAGGTCTATTGTAGTCCAGCCTTTACTTCAGAGACAAACATGCGTCACTTTGTAACACACGTTATAATGCTCGCCTAGTTGCTAGCCTGGCACTCCCTCAAACCGAGCTAGTTAGAGCGGAGGCCTGAAGATACTAGCTACTGAGCATGTGTGACTCCCAACAAAGATGGAACAGAAGTGAGATGCCTCACTCTGTAGCTAAAACAGAGAGCTCAACACACAGGGTGAAAAGAGGAGCTGCAGCAATGTGCAGTACGACAAAAATATAGCGTTTTCTGAAAATGTAACCGCATAAACCTATTCTGGTACAACGTCTAAATACAATTATGAAGCTGAAAATGAGCAAAACGTGAGCACTTTAACTATTCATTGCATCGACTTGGGCCGGTTGTGCTCACTTCAACAAACGACTCGTCAATAAGCAGCAGCATCCCAGGAATTCTGAGATTCTTAGATCTCCCAAGCCTTTCTCCAGACGGTTGAAATTACTGACCGTCCTTCACTGTTCCTTTTGAATTCCTCAAATTCCCAGATTTGGAGTACCTATATGAGTTCTCGGAAAAAAAAGACCAATAAGCCCAGTGATCCTGACCCCCTGCAGCCGACAACGTGGCATTCCTGCCCTCGGCGGTCCCTCATGATCCACTCCGATGGAAACACACTTCTACCTGCTGTCATTCCTCCCGTGTCTCCGTTCCTCCCTCCCCTGCGGAGGTCCTTCTTTTGTTTCAGGGTCAGGGATTTAGAAGAAGGGATGAAAGGTGAGGGAGACAGACGAGGGCTGTGTTGTGACGATACCAGAGTTTTGACTTTAACAGCTAGAGTTAAAAAAAAAAAAATATCACATTTCAGTTTTTTAAACAATGTTAAGTTAGTTAGTTCAAGGGTGTGATTGACTGACACTTTTGAATGTTTTCAAGTGTTCTTTTTATTTCTTTAAAGTATTATTCTACTGTCTACTAACTTTAGCGTTGGCGCTTTAATTGACAGAGTTCATTTTGACAAACGTTTCATTCACAGTGCTTCTCAGAGTTCTCAAAAGATTCTTTCATTTCAAGTTACTGTTAAACAGTCCCTCCAGAAAAACGCGATTATGCGATCGCATAATTCAATGCATAATCAGCCAAATTTTTCAAATACGGCGCACTTTCGCGGCATAAATTGCCGATTTCCGCACAAAATATGCGGGGCTTGCATGATTTCATAATCCCCGCATTTTCGCTGCAAAAAGTCACATGTATCTTAGCAGAAAGTTGAAAAATGTTGCGTTTACTTCACACAAGTTCAGCCATTTTCCCCTGTTGCCATGGGAACGTTATGAAGTGACGTAATTACGCGACGTGAAGATCATCGAAAAGCAGAGTGGGGGATAGGGGGATGACTTTTTTTCTCTTTTTCATCAAACTGCAGTTTTTGCAAGTTCCCGCAATTTCATCGCATAAAATTGCATAAATATCATATAGCATATTCCATCGCATTTTCTTAAGAAAACGTGACACATAATCAAGGATTTTTGCCCGCAACAACCACTAAAAAACTCATAACATTTTTCTGGAAGGACTGGTTAATTAAATTTTTTGGGATTTGTCTGGCTGTTTTTTTTGTTTTTTTTTAACAAAATGAGCAGTTTGAAGAAGATTGCGTTGGAATTTGTGATTCTCATTCGTGGTTATTCCTGACATTTAACGGGTGAAATGAGTGAATCAGTTACTTGGTAAATAATGTCAATACTGAATTTGATCTTTTGCAGACGTATGAGAGTAGTGTTAACGTTGGTTGCATTCAGATTCTTGCTACGGCATCTACCTCTTCTGATACCTCTGATATCGTGCTAATATTTTGCACTGATATTGCTTAGATTCTGTATATTTTAATCGCTGATATTATCTCTTCTCTCCTTCGTGCCTTGTTTAATTCTTTGGAAATTTGTGTTTGAGGCTGACGCAGTTGTGGTTTCATTGTGCTTGCAGTCTTGAATCTAAAACTTAGAAAGCGGGTGAAGATCCCGAACGGGCGGACAAAAAGAGACTTCAAATTCCAAGACCTTTCGATTACGACAAGGTGTTCTTTAGTACTTTCAATTTCATGGAAGTACTTTAGAACAGCTTTTCCGTTTCGAAACTTTTTCAGGACCGTAACTGAAGGTACTTCAAGGCCAGTTCACACCCTGGAATGATGTTAAAGTCTTAGAGACGGAAAAAAAAGCAAGAGATTGATGGAGTGAGGAAAGGAAAGAAAGTAAGCATCTAGTTTCTTTCAAAGGGAAAGTGAGTCAGTGTGTCACCATGCTGACACACACACACACACACACACTTAGGGGACTGCGCACACTTCTTCCATACACTCGCGGAGTGGTGAGGGACAGCTATGTACGTCTCTTGTCCTGTCATGTAACTGTTGAGCCGACAGAAAAGACATGCAAGACAGAGGAATGTATGGCTACAGGTGAGGTGATGACACCGCGTTGAGTTTGAGGGCATGAATGGCTGCGTCTCTATACACACGGTTCTATATATTAGACATTGTAACACAGGATGTTAATCACATTTGAAGTTGACAGCTGTACATTTTCACGAGGTTTCCAAAGTCATATTTCACAGTGACACACCTTTCTGTCTTTCTTTCTTTCTTAATTCCCTCCCGCTGTTTTATTCAAGTTTTTATGGCCTAACGCTTGGCTTGCGAATGGTTGTAAACGTCTGTCACTGTCCAGACATGCTAATGCCGGCCGGGCTGCGATCGAGACACAAGCGCTGGATGAAAACAGCAGAAAAGACAAACGTGTCTGAGCGCTCGCAGTTCAACCAACCAATCAATCATTTTAAACAGAGCGTTGGACTAGCGGAGGAGCTACCTGACAGGATAACACACCTGGTTTGGAGCTGTCCTCCACTTCCTTGGTCCCATCATCCATTTGTCTCCGTCTTTAAGGCGGGGAAGGGGGGGCGGGGGGAGGCATCTTCCCTCTTTACTCACCTTTAACCTCCACAACAGAGAAAACATCTGGAGAGGAATCCTTTTGGCTTCTGATCCATGTGATTGATATTGTCTTGTTAGCTAACCTGACGGTGACAGCACCTTGTTAGCTTGTCGCCACTGTTTGTGATGTTCAGGTGTTAACTGGTTATTCAAATGCTAAACACCAAGTCGTTGGGTGGGCTCGGACCACCACGCTTTCGGCTAACAGCCAGACTCAAAACTAAGAACTGCACCACAGCACCTTTTTTTAATTGTGTTTTTACTAGATTAGCGCTTTAGAATACACAGCATTATGTATTTATTTATATATTTATTTTGTATTTGTACCTTGTCTGTGAACTGTCCTTTTATGTGCTACTCTTTGTGCCTCTTAATTGCCCCTCGGGGACAAATGAAGTTATTTGAATTGAATTGAATGTGCCGTGGAGACTGCTCTCGCTCTGACGAGGTGACTTAACGCCTGGAAAAAAAACGTAGACAGTAAACGTTAGCCCGATGATGCTTTTATTTCGCGTTTGTTAAGTTGACTTGATCCAGGACTTAGCCAAAAAATGTAAACATCAACAACTTCTCAGTCCCTCCCCCCTTTCTGCTAAAGCCCAAAACGGTCTCCTAAGCCCCTCCCCCCCACAAGGGAGAATGAATGTGTGTGCATGAGCAGTGATTGACACGCAGTTAGACAACCCCCTCCCCCCCCTGGCCCTGATTGGTGCATCTGGGAGCGGTGGATTTTTGCGAATCGCGCTACAGGTGCCAGAGGAGCCAGAGGAGCAGGACTTTTTTTTAAAGACCTGCTTCATGTAGTTCTACTCGAACATAGGGTCAGTTTCAGCAAATATTACAGAAAGTTAGTTGTATACTGCACTTGTGGTTTGGATTAAAAAAACTCCCAGGAACAGACACGCGTTTCCATGTGGTGCATACAGCTATACATACATTGAACACATATAACTTACAGTGCTTTACTTTTCGTAGCTTTATGTAGGAATGGCATCCATGCTTGTTTCAACTTTTCTGTCGCTAGATTCATGAATATTTGCTTGCTAGCTGTGTAGAAAGCCGATATCTCCATACTTCATGCTGCCTAGATTCAGATCATTTGTCTAAAAGTAGCAGTCTGACCGTAAAAAGACTTAATATGGGTATTACGATTCTCCAAATTCCTGATTCTCCAAATTGACAATTCAATTAGACATACTGAATATGCCATTGTTAAACTATGGAGTCTTTATGTGTAACAACAAAAAGAACAGCACATTATATTTAGCAAATTGATCATTTGTGTTGATCTAAGTAATCGTACTGAAATACAAAACTTGATTAAATGTGCTGCCGATAGTTTTACATTTTCAAATTAAAAACAAACCTTAAATACATGTAATAAAAAAATACTCAAAACTACACTCTGAAAAATACTCAGAACTGTGACCCCTAAACTGACAATTGTTACTTATGTGATATTTGTGTCTACTTATCTTTCATCAGCATTAATCCCAATCTTAAAACCCAATCTATGTAATTACAATAATATCAACATTCATCTGTTAACGACATCTTATTACAGCTCCAGGAAACCTTTGTGGGAAACGTGTTTACAATTTTGTAACACCTTAAGGTGGGTCTAGTTTGCATATTGAGCTCTGCATGCAGCGTTTCGGCGGTTTATTTATCCGGTGGTTCAGCCTTCACTTGACTCCAAACATCACATGTATAAGGAGCTCATTCGGTCTCCAAGTGCACTGCAATGTTTTCCTGACTTTTGCCAAGTAACCTAAAGTATCCCTTAACAGATTCCTGTGCTCCTCACATGGATACCGCAGACTGAGACGCGGCATGTGGCGATAATGTTTAGCGCGGTATGTGGCCTCCGCTTGCTCCGTGCACTCATTAGAGAGGAGACTGTTCAATTTCACATGTGTGAAAGAAATACTTGGATGCGGCTTGCATTGCACTGCACCTAGATACCAAAAAGGGGACAATGGTAAATCCTGGTCGTTTAAAGGAAGGCCTGACAGCTGAAAATCACTCGCACATGTATATATCAAGTCACTATATCAGTCAGTGGGCTTTTCTTTACCTGGACATCAGCATTAGTGGGGATTGCTTAAAGGCATTCCCTTCTTCAGAGTTTCTGCCGGTGTCACCAAGTCAAATTTAAAGCGCTCATGTTATGCTCATTTTCAGGTTCATAAATGTATGTAGAGGTTGTACCAGAATAGGTTTATGTGATTTAATTTTCAAAAAACGCCATATTTTTGTTGTACTGCACATTGCTGCATGAGAAATTCTAAGTAATGACAACAACACTGTTGGCGCGTCCACATGATACAAGCCTTCCGTGACCGCACGCCGCTTAACTTAATGAAGTCTTTTTTTGTGCCTAAACATAACCAAACCGCGATCATTTCACAACTTTAAAGACCCGTTGAAACCACGACCTTTGCGTTCAAAGGTTCTCTGGTTTAGATATGAGGTTGTATTTCCGCCACCGCCACGGGCGCTATTTTATGAAACGCTACTGTGGGTCGTATTAGAGGGTTAGGAACAAACGACCCATACCGGCGTATGGTAGGGAGAACTTGTTGGAGGATTCACAAAACTAACCTCAACAGTTATGTACCTTCTTTCTGTTCACATTGCGTGCGAGCATTTAGTCCGCCTGTACGAGTACATATTGTCAAGCTCTCATTTTGCATCAACATGCCAAACTAGATGAAAAACAAAATCAGCCCCCAAGTCCAAGGCGCTGCTGCGATTCCTTTTTATTGTGAACATGGCTGCAGGCGAGCCGTTGTCGTGGTATCCAGATAGATCTTTTTTTTTTTTTTTTTTTTTTAATGAAAGGATGTCAACACAGTCTAGCCTCCAGGTACTAGAAACATTTCCCTCCCGTCTGTGTTGGAGGACCTGGGTTACTCCAGCTCTGTTGTAGCATGCTAAAACACGCATGTTAACTGTGGTGTGCATGTATGTCTTTCCTTGTTTGCATCACTTGGATTAAAAAGGTATTTGATGCAAAGTCATGCTTAACTTTGTTTTGTCTACAACAGGGAATGTCAAACTCAACTGCACTAAGGGGCGGACTGGAAAAAATGAGAATGGCATTGAGTGCCAGACGTACAGTTTTTTAACACGCTTTTATTTAAGAGTCTAAAAAAAAAAAGTCTAATATTTGGACTGTATTGTTGCATTGTCTCATTCAGCTTTCTCACTTACAGTTTGGGCCTCATAAAGCCCCCCAAAAAGGTCACAGAAAAAACAAAGATCCTTAGCCATCGTAGCAAAATCGACAACAACGTTGAAAAAAGCACCAATAAAGGTGTGAAAAAGCAACAACAAAAAAAGTCCCGTAAAAAGCGACAAAATTGTCTAAAAAAGCGGAAAAAAGCACCAATAAAGGTGTGAAAAAGCAACAACAAAAAAAGTCCCGTAAAAAGCAACTATTTCTAAAAAAGTCCCGTAAAGAGCAACATTTTCTAAAAAAGCAGAATTTTTTGGGAAAAAAACACCAATAAAGGTGTGAAAAAGTCCCGTTAAAAAGCGAAAAAAATTGTCTAAAAAAGTGCCAAAAGCGCCAAAAACATGGGGAAAAAAGTGTCAAAAAAAGCGCCTAAAGCATCGAAGAGGCGCCCAAAATGTTGACAGCAATAACGTAGAGAAAAAGCGCCACAAACATTGGGAAAAATTGGCAAAAACTTCAGAATCTGCGACAAAAACTAGGTGGGCCAAAATTAGTTGTGAAGCGAAATTGACATGCGAGCCGGAGTTGGCCCTCGGAGACCCCTGATCTAGAAGAATAAGCCTTTTGAGTGACCTGTAAGTCACAGCACAGGCACAACTAACAGCTCTGAAATCAAAAAGCTGCAGAATATATGCTAGTACATGAATGGAGTCATTTGTTGAAGAAATTCCAGACTGCAGTTTAGTTTCTGTCTAAAGGCAATATATGAGTTAGTGAACTTTCAAAGCAAATGTTTCCCCCTAAATAAATGCCTAAGTAGTTTTGCTCCAAAATAAGATTCCAAAAAAATTGAAATTCCAAAATCATATGTGCAAAGAAAAAGGTTTAGTTCAAAACCAGACATGCAAAGAACAGTTTCTCTCTGAAATGTAAAGCTTTTTTGTTGTGAAGATGCACAAAGAAGAGAATCCTTCAAACTTAATGGACGGAAAGCAGCTTTTATTGTGAAATAGGATTACTGTTTTAGATTTTCAAAATAAGACGCACAATGTTTTTATTTTTTTTATTTAGAAATAAAGAAGAGTTTTGCTTCGAAATAAGACCTTCAAAACAGGTGAAGATATGTTTCCTTCCAACACAGCGTGCACTAAGCAGTCGCTCGTAAAAATAAGACATAAATAGAGTTTTAATCCAAAATAAGACACAGGACGAAGTGTGTGCTTAAATCATGTTAGGTAAAGGAGCTTTCAGTACCCTGAGTGATTCCATCAGCTGTATTTGTAACCCTAGTCGAACCCATAACCCTCAACTTGCTTTAGTCGTTGAGCTGTAAACCCGAGATGACAGATGTTCAGGCAAAAACATAAATAAATAGCGGTGTTTGGTTAAGCTGTCCTTTTCTTTGCGTTAGTTCTTTAATCTTGGGACTTCCTCTCTCACCACCTTAGGGTGAATCCACAGGAAGGACTCTTTAAATCGCCTTAAACGATGTCACCTACAGTGCTCTGCTTTCATCATTGTTAACCAAAAACCACAGTTTCCGTAGACATTCATCTTCACTCTGACATGCACACACATGGCCTGAGGCCCCCCCGACGCTACAGAATTTAGTCATTTAGTGACGCCTCTCTCTCATTATTTTGTCTGTCTGTCTGTGTGTGTGTGTGTGTGTGTGTTTGTGCGTGTCTGTTTGTGTGTGTCTGTGTGTGTGCATGTGTGCGCGTGACTGTGTGTGTGTGTGTGTGTGTGTGACTGTGTGTGTGTTTGTGATTGTGCGCGTGTCCTTCTGTGTGCGTCTCTCTCTCATTATTTTGTCTGTGTGTGCGTGTGTGTGTTTGTGATTGTGCGTGTGTGTGTGTGTGTGTGCATGTGTGTGCGTGACTGTGTGTGTGTGTGTGTGTGTGTGTGACTGTGTGTGTGTAGGTGTGTGTGTCTTTGTGATTGTGCGTGTGTCCCTCTGTGTGCGTCTCTCTCTCTCATTATTTTCTGTCTGTGTCTGTGTGTGTGTGTGTGTGTGTGTGTGTGTGTGTGTGTGTGTGTGTGTGTGTGTGTGTGTGTGTTTGTGTGTGCGGGTGACTGTGTGTGTCTTTGTGTGTGTGTGTGCACGTGTGTGCGTAACTGCGTGTGTGTGTGTGACTGTGTGTGTGTGTGTGTAGGTGTGTGCGCGTGTGTGTTTGTGATTATGCGTGTTTGCGTGTCTGTGTGCATCTCTCATTATCTGTCTGTGTGTGTGTGTGTGCTTGTGATTGTGCATGTGTGTGTCTGTGTGCGCGCGTGTGTGTGTGTGCACGTGTGCATGCGTGTGTGTGTGTCTTATCTTCAGACAGTCTCTCAGGTGGGAGCACCTTTATGACTCCTCCTCCCCTCCCTAACTGTCCATCATGTAAACAATTCTCTTACTTTCTTTCTCGGTTGATTGTCTAAAGTCATTTTATTTGGTTTTGAGCTGCAGCCCGAGGGCAAACTTCACCGTGTGTCTGCGCTGAAGGAGTTTTTCACGAACCACATTGTCTCTACATGACACGATGATCAACCTTTTAAGAAGAAAAAAAAAAAAAAAAGCAGCGTTTCTCTCTTCTCTCTTACTCCCTTTTACTGTCGTCCCGTGAATACAGGCTACCAAAACACCTGAATCTTTGTGTTTATTTTATTACAGACTACTTAAATGTACCCATAAGTAGCGAACATAGATGGAATAAAAGAAAAAGTTAAGACAGGAGATGAGGAATGAAATACTTTATCACTACACATTTCTCTGTAATAACTTTCTGGTGCCTTTTTTCTATCTATTTTGATCTTTGTGTTATAAGGACTACTGGGCTGAAATAGGGCGACATAATTGATCATACCATCTACAAATTACTTGAGTTATTTTCCCTCTTTTTTTTCTGGCTCGTCCTTGAAGCTGAGAATGCGAGTTCTTCTTTCCCTCCCCTTCGCACTCCTTTCTTTCTGTTCTGTCCCATTCACAGCTTCAGGCTGTATTTTACCGGTTCCCATCAAAGTCTAATGGTCTGTAGGTAACTCTGTTGTTCTCTTACCCACCCTGGCCTCTCCTCTTCTGTCTCTCGGTCTTCTCTCCCACATGCAGAAATACATGCCTGACTTGTGTGTTTAGGAGGAAGAGAAAGAGGTGGATCAGATCACAAAAGAAGGCCCGTCAGGGTGATATTTTAACCTCACCATGCTGCTGAAAAGCTGATGGACTAGAGGGTGGGGGGGGGGGGGGGGGAGTGTATAGCATAGCATAGCTGGGAGTTTTTTTTTTCTGCCTGCAGGCTACTTATATGTAGAAATACTTCAACCCTGGTTACACTGTGTGTTTGTGTTCTTGTATCTTTGCATTTGTTTGAATGTTTTCTAGAGATGTCCACACATACCTTGTTCTTTTTCATGATGGGACACATTTCCAACCTCTAAGTCACAGACATGTTTTCAAAAAGTGTATTTGCGAAACTGAAAATAATTCCCAGGTAGTCTTCCTATAGTTCAACAGGTAATTGTTGCTTTGTAACAGTTTTCAGAGAGCTGGAGTCAGTCCTAAGGCTATGTTTTTTTAAGCCGCCAGCGTCTGTTTTACGTCATAATCCTGCGGAGTAAACCGTATTTTCAAAAAAGTCCTGAGCGCTTTTTTTAAGCGTCTTTCTGAAGTTGAAAAAAGTTCAACTTTTCTAAATAAAACGCCCTACGTCAAGCGCTTTTTTTCAAAGATTATTTTTTTGGGGCTTTTCCGCCTTTAATGGACAGGACAGGTGAGAGAGGGGGAAAACATGCAGGAAATCGTCACAGATCGGAGTCGAACCATGGACCTCTGCGTCGAGGCATAAACCTCTAAAATGTGCGCCTGCTCTACCCACTAGTGCCAACCCGGCCACCGTCACGCGCTTTTTTGACAGCCGACCAATGACGAGCGGAGTAGCCAGACCTGTCGTTTCCGTAACAACAAGAAAACATGGAGTCGGAGCACAGTGGGTTATACACAAGCCCCCAGGAAGAGCGCCATGTCTAAAAGCCACCATGGGCTTAGCGGATAGGGGTGGTACTGCGCCACATGGCCCAGAAAGACTTTTCACATAGACTTTGAATGGCGAAAGAAACGTCTATATTTCAGCGGATAATTTGTTTCGGGGTATATAACACTGGAAGTGTCCTTGTTGAAAACGTCACGTTTTTAACATTTTTAACATTCACTAGAAGCGAATCCAGAATTACTAAATTTGGCATGATGAACACGCATAATGGACGCGAGCAGACCCACGGGACTGCGCCCGCCCGCTCACATGACTGTTGTCCCGAGCTCATGTAGCTAGCTGTAATAATGGATATAGCTAATGGTTGTAATTCACCATGTGTTCTATTAATCCGTCCATGGTATTATCTTATGAAGTTATGATACATCCGAGGGATGTATGTATGCTGTAAAGCCTGCTACGTGGATGTAACGTCATTAGCGTTTCCCAAACTGGCGGGGCTATCGACTAGCTAGCTAGTTGCTAACATCAAGGGTAGCTAGCATGGCTGTATTAAGATCTTTACATAGCTAGTTATATTCCTACATAACGTTACTACACGTTATCACATAGTGATTACATTGCCTTGGTTCCACATAGCGCTCTAGCTAGGATACAGTAGCAGTAGCTGTTGTTATATATGTAAAGTGGTTGGTCTTTGGTATACGCTAAAAGCTTCTTCTTTTTTTCACTACAAAAGCGCCCTGGTCAACTTTTACTTGTAAAAAAAAGACACCAAATGTGAACCTAGCCTAACTGCTTTGACTTCCATTTCACTGGGACATTAAAGTTTGTGGAGCCTTTATCTTTGCCATCTTGTAGCTGTTTTAAATGGGACAACTGGCCTAACTGGTATGTGTTTCTGAGACTCAAGATCATTTCTGAAAATAAAGAAATGCTGCCAAAGAAGAGACAAACTCATGCATTAAAAAGCTTATAAACATGGCCGGTTGGTCGTGTGGTTTGTGATAAAATCTCAAGGTAAAGTCTCAAGGTTGTTTTGAGAGCGCTGTCCAAATTGAAGCAACAGCAGCAGCTTATTTTAAGACTTTACCCTGAGTTTTAGGAGCTCTTACCATTTATGGACAGATCTCAGTGTGCACTAAGACAGCCTGGAAACACATCATACTGAGAAGGGGCACTCAGAGCTACCATTTTAACGTATGAAATCTGTTTAATAGCATTTTGTAGGACCAGTCCGTAAAAATTCAGTTTACAGAAGGTGTCCCACTGGTCCTGCTTCATAATTTTTTGGGGCTTCTCCACCTTTAATGGATAGGACAGCTAGGTTAGAAATTGGGAAGACATGCAGGAAATCATCAATGGTCGGATTCGAACCCTGAACCTCTGCATCGAGGCATAAACCTCTATGTTTATGTGTACCTGCTCTACCCACTGAGCCAACCTGGCCACTTCTGTGTCTTTTCCATTTAAGGACATGACACTGTGTTCCAGGTCTGTTAACATTACAGCTCGCATTAAATCAGAGGATTCACTGGACCCTGCATGGATTTTATGGGAGAGAAGGTCCAATTTGTAAACGCTCAGTTGCTCAAAATCAATCAAAAAATGACTTCAAGTTCCTTATTTTAGTCTTTTTTTAAATATCATATTCCAAGATCCAGATGTGACCTTTTTTTATCATTCTGTGATATTTTATAAAAAGGATGTTAAAGCCTTGAAAACAACATGCAAACTTGGTGATACAAAGTCCAAAAAAGGCCAGATTGCAACGTTATTACAGCCCTGTTAAATTGCTTTTAATAGTGTTTAATTTGTTCTTAAATTTTTCTTGTTTTGTCTGTTGTGTGACATTCTATTGTTCTGTAAAGCACATTGGTCAGCTTGTCTGTATAAATAGTGCTGTATAAATAAACTTTGACTTGACTTGACTGTTAATGTTGGATTTTCATTGCAAGATGTCACTCTTTTCATCCTGATGTCCGTTACCTTCCTCTTTCTTTGTGTTGGCGTTCTAAACTCCGGTGGAGGACTAATGTTAACTGCTCCTCAGATCTCTGCAGGGTAAATCCAGACAGCTAGCTAGACTGTCTGTCCAATCTGAGTTTTCTGTTGCACGACTAAAACTACTTTTAAACATACACATGTTCCACCGAAACAAGTTCCTTCCTATGGGTATTTTGCAGGGGCTCCATGCCACCGTCTGGCGCTTAGCACCGCCCAAGGCGATTGTGATTGGTTTAAAGAAATGCCATTAAACCAGAGCACGTTTTTCTCCCATCCCAGAATACTGTGTGGCCTAGCCAGACCCTCCTCCTGTGAGACTAGGCTTCAAGCAATGCGTTTGTGTCTGATCTAGCTTACTGAAACCAATCAGTGTCCGGCTCCGGTAAGAAGCCACCGGGTGTGTTGAGTTTGTTGGTGCGTCTCCACACTGCTGTAGTGTCTTTGAGCGAGATACGGTCAGCGCCAGGATGCTGCTCTGAAACTGACCCTGACCTCCCATCAGAGGAGGAAAGATACAAAAAAGACTGCATCATCGACATACTCTATGATCCAGACTGTCCCCGCCCGTCTGATCCTCCACGCAGGTTAAAACAAGCATCAAAGATTATTTAAATGTGACCCAGACTTTAACAGACTTTTGCACCCTGCAGCCAAGTTAGTTAGTTAGTCATAATACCATAATAACTGAGATTTAAAAGACTAAAGCTGCTGCCGTTAGTTTGTCAGGAGGGTAAAAGTGAAATTGAATGGACTGAACAATTCCTGTGGTCTTGTTACTGCGCCTCAGGCTCGCCCAGGTGTGTGTTGGTGTGTGTGTTTTGGGTCAGCGAGTGGAATTTTCCCTCTGTTTGTGATCAGACGTTGGGTGGGGGGGGACGATGTCTGCCTGTCTGCTTCCTCACATTGCACCCTGTGGTCAAAAAGGGGAACTCAAAGCTCGGGGTCGGATTCAATGTTTCTCTCTTCAACACTATGAAGGACAGAAGTTGCCAAAATCATAAATAAATGAGATTAAGAATACATGTAGGCATTAATTAATTGATAAAAAATTTGACTTAAATTCATATTCCTATTTATTTACTAAATATACAGAAATAAATGAGTTTGGGGGAAATAAATATGGGAAAATGCAAAGGGAAAATAATACAAAAAAGAAATGAATACATAACTGAAATACATTCAGAAAATAAATGTACCTTAAACAATCAAAAATAAAATAAAAAATAGATAAAACTAAATTTAAAAAGGGTTAATTAAATAGGAAAGTAAATAAATAGGGGAATTAAAACAAAAGGTAAATCAATAAAGAAGAAAGTTGAAACAAACATCAGTTTATGCGTCAGTTTATCAATTAAATAATTAACTTTTAATCATGTTTGGTACATTATATCATAATACATTTATTTATCGAGTAATTTATTTATTTTGGCAGCTTCCATCCTCCATACACCAACTCATTCTTTTGGAAAGAAAACGACACACGCCCAGTGATGAATCACAGCTCTTTATTTGACCCTTGTGGTTTTGATATAACTATTATTCAAGGGTTTTGCACAGGCAAAAACCCAGACGATACATAAAGTAGAGGCAGCTGTTGGAGAGTGACTCAGCAAACGGGATCTTTTGTCAGTCAGATTAGTTTAAAGACTAAAAAAAATCCCATTCCTTCAAACTCTACAATCACAGTCCAGTAGATTGACCTGACCTAACCTAAACGTGTCAAAAGAGTCAGGAATTCTCATGGGTTCAAAAATCGGACTGTAAAAAAAGCAATTAACCGTCTGAGGCAGTGTTACTCATTGTGTGGCTCGCCAAGCTTTAATTTGTGGCTCGCATGGAAGTAAATAATACAGTGATATGATCATGCAGTCAATACAGATATTTCATAAAAACATTCAAAAGAAGTCTGCTCTATAACAAATAAATAAACAGCGGCATTGCAAGATGGAAAGATAGACTAAAAAAGATATTTAACTCTGTGTAATATGTTTTTTTTTGTTTTTTTAACTAAATTGCCCAAAAATAACATGGATGCATGGCTGTATTATACAACGATCTTCGCAGTTAAAATCAATGATTACTTTCATTGAATTTGGGGTGTTTTATTCAATTTTGTAGCATTAAACTGACTGAACTTCGACAGATACCAGTCTGTGATTCACTCAACATCCTCTGATCTGAACTATTATGCAAAATAATTCTTAATTTCTGCTTTTTTTAAACTCAAAAATTAGGTCAAATGTCATATGAGCTATAGGTTTATTGACCATGAATATAAAAAAAGTTTTAAAAAGCATCAAAAGCATTGAAAAAAAGCGACAAAAATGTTGGAAAAAGCGACAAAAATAGATAAACTTGCTCTGCCCTTCCGTCCATAACACTGAGTCACTGCGGAGTTGCCAGTTTGGGGCGGTCTTTCCAGCTTTTAACGCCGAATGTGCTCTTGGATTGTTACATACATGATGGGCTACTGTAGATCAAATTGCATATTGTATGTTCAGGGATGACAGATTGATAAGCAGACATGCTGTTTATGACTGGATGTAAACTTTGATACTTTGCGGTCAGAGGAGACATGTATAAAGTACTAGAGACCCAGACTTGTACGTCTCATCTCAGGCTTTTCCTGCATCCACTGTGTGTGTGTGTGTGTGTGTGTGTGTGTGTGTGTGTGTACGTGGATCAGTCCCGGGGGGGAACTGAGCAGCAGCCCCGCCCACTGCAGAGAGCCGGGATTGGTTGAAGTCGCGGGAAACTCTGGTTATTGGTCAAATTTGCGGAAAAGTTGCGGTGGTTGGTTGTAACGAGTAACAATGCAGCACATAAAAAAATGTATGTACTGAAGTAAAAGTGGAAGTATAGGAGAAAAAAACAATACTCCAGTAGAGTACAGATACAGCCTTTTAGTACTTAAGTACAGTAGTGAAGTAGTTGTACTTTGTTACTATACATCTCTGGGTAAACGTGGCTCTCCTATTGCCTTTGTCCCATGAAACAATTAGTGCATCTCTTCTTAAATTCATCTTTTAAGGGCCTTTGCGTATAACCTGATGTCATGTGTTTGATAGCAAAGTGTTCAGAACAAACTCCACTTTCTGTATCGTGAGGCCCAATTTTGTTGTGGTGCGATGTGTCAAGAGATAATCTGGCCCCGAAGCTGAAGTGAAATTCTTCAAACCTCTTGCGGAAACATTTACACCTTTACTCACGTGGACGAATTGTTTTGGTGTTTTGGTGTTGGAATGCGTTTTTCATACCAAATAGCCTAAACCGGAAAAAAAAGCACAATATCTACATACATCTGGGTAGGTATTTGTATGTCTAAACTACATTTCTGCGCTGTATTATCGCTGAAATAGAGACAGTGAAAAACATTGATTGGTCCTTCGTCCTCAGAGGGTTAAACTACAGGAGGAGGGGTGAAATAAATAAACGATAAAATGTGGTTCCAGTGGCCGAGCAGTGGTTCTTATTCGACCTGCAGCTGTGGAATTCAGCGCGCACACACACACACACACACACACACACACACACACACACACACACACACACACACACACGCACACACACACACACAAGAAGATGCACTTTGAAAACCTGAATATACACCATAAATAAGTTTACACACACACACACACACACACACACAAAAAGTTGCATTTTGAAGATCTGAATATACACCATGAATCAGTCTATTCACAACACACACACACACACACACACACACACACACAAAGATGCATTTTGAAGATCTGAATATACACCATGAATCAGTCTATTTACAACACACACACACACACAAAAAAAGATGCACTTTGAAAACCTGAATATACACCATGAATAAGTCTAGCCATACAATCCACCCACACACACACACACACACACACACACAAAAAGATTCACTTTGAAAACCTGAATGTACACCATGAATTAGTCTATCCATATACACCCACACACACACACACACACACACACACACACACACACACACACACACACTCGAGTGAAATCTGTGTCAGGAATACCGCTAGCACTCTATTCACACCACCTCGACGAGGGAATAAAAAAACAAAATAGCAAAAGGGTGAAGTGGCAGCTCTGTCAGTGCAACTTCCGTTGCTAAAAATAGGTCCTGGTTGGCAGCGGTGGTTGTTTGGCAGGGCGGCGGGATACGTGGAGGTAACCTGAGGTGCACGTTGGCTCAGTGACTCAGTGGCTTTTTAAAGAGGATCCACTTGTTTGCAGAGCTACTGATGTTTAAAAAAGAAAAATCAGGTTTGTGTGTTATAAGGTCAGTAGTTTTGGGGGGATCTTTTAGCTCTTTATGCCAGTCGTTATTTGGATTTCTTTGTTGCTTGCTTGTGTTTTTTGGTTGTTTTTTAGTCTCAGTTTTAAAGTGGAAGAATAAAAGTGAAATAGTGTTTTATAAATATCTTGCAACAACCTTTGCCCATTCCTAATTGCTCATTCCAAGACCAAGTGATGTGATAGCAGACACCTTTTAAAGGACTAGTTTGACATTTTGGGGGAATATGCTTGGTTGCTTTTTCTCGCTGTGTAAAATGTAACATGAAGCTATAGAGGTGGTTAGCTTAGCATAAAGACTGGAACAGGGGGAAACAGCTAGCCTGGCTCTGGCTCCTAGCTCATTACAGTTTTTTCCAGTTGCTAAAACACAGTTTTGCTGACTAGGCAGGTTTTATCAAAATACTTAACACAATTCACAAAACCACACACCCAAACTGCAAAATACCTCATATATATCCTGCAAAATTAAGCACTGCAACCAAAACTACATATAGCATTATCTAAATCAAACTTTTGCACCACATGGCACAAACGTCATTCATGTTACCAGATTATTGTCTAACCAACTACACACTGTTGGGCATAATAAAAAACACTCTCATCTTTAGTATGCTTTGCCCATAATGCTAAAATAGTTCAAATTGTAGAAAATTCTTCAGATTGTTCACATGTAGGCCTACAGACACATTTGCAGATACACACATATGTTGTTGAAACATTTATTTTTCACCAAACAAGTCAGTGCAACTTATGCAAAGCAGATATATTTACATTGGACTGAACAAAAATATGCTCACAAGAAACAGTAAACTGAAAAAACTAAAATTGCAGAAAACATGTGCAGAAAAAAATCACCTGTGGTCTTTACATAGTGCTTACTTCCTGATTGAAGAGGTAACTATTAACCATTGAGGTGTTTGGCCAGGTGGCACATACGGTATTTTGGCCAATCAGCTCATGGTGATGTCATTTTGAATGGCAGTGTTTTGAAATGGCCAATATGTGACTTTATGTCAGATTGTTGTGTCATGCAATGTTATGCAAAGAACTGTGTTCAGTGCATTTAAAAAGGGACATTTTGAATTGCAAAATGTGTGTAAAGCAGAAAATGTGTTTAGACTTTTGGAGACTTGAGAAGAGGTTTCGGTCTCTGTGTGTCAGTTTAAATAATTGTGCTATGCCGTGTCATTTTGGTGGGTTAGCAATTGGATAAAAAACTGTAACATGTTGTATCTTGTTGGTTTAATCCACGTACAGTATTTGTTTTTCAGAAGGCTGTTTTTTTTTTTTTTTTTCTTCTTTTTTTTTTTTTACCATTGATGGAGTCCTATAAACCCAATGATAAATGTCAGATAGTGTTTGATCGATCCTTTGCTTCTACTTTTGCACTCTTGAAATCATATCTGATAATGTCACAGCTTATTTTTTACTGTAAACCTCATGATGTTTCTGTCTGATGGGTTTTATTGCTGATATGTTGTCACGTATTTAACAGTTCAAAGAGCAAATAATCGTCCCCGTGGGCCCGAAATGATCTTTACCAGGCTGTCATCCTGACACACACACACACACACACACACACACACACAGGTAGACACACAAACATACATGCATTAGACACATGTACACACACATGGCAGTGTTAGGGGGCATTTATCCTTTGACGTTGATCCATGGGGACACACCGATCGGTTTACACTTATTGTTCGGACGAAACCTTAAACTACACTGGTGAAGGCGTGTGTGTGTGTGTGTGTGTGTGTGTGTGTGTGTGTGTGTGTGTGTGTGTGTGTGTGTGTGTGTGTGTGTGTGTGTGTGTGTGTGTGTGTGTGTGTAGACCTCTAAGGACATAGCTATGTAAGTTCCTTAGCTTTTCTGAGGCGCATTAGCTCAATCTCAGATTTCCGCCCTCTAATATATGAGCTGTAATTGCTGTCCTATTGTGACTAGAGACAAAACACACACACACACACACACACACACACACATGCACATGTTCGCCACATATATGTATACCTTTTCCCTGATTCCTTTTTTGCACATGTCGCTCCAAGGTACAAAACAGAAATCACACAGGTGTAACCAGATCTTCTTTCACTCCTCCTCCATCTCTCCCTCCACCTCTTTAGAAGATTATTTCCACACCGCCAGTCCCTCCGTCACACCCTCCTTTTTTTTTTTTATCCCAGCTCTGTCTCCATCTGTACCCGTTGGATGCCATTACATCTTCCACTACTTCCCTCTGTTGGTTATCGGTTTACTCCTCCATTGTCTACCTCTCCGTCCTCCTCATCCCCCCCTCCAGGCGAGGCGGGTTTAGTGTTCTTCAAAGCGGCTGATTATCATAGCACTTATCAAGAGGGTGGGCACTGTCACTTTGTGTGTGTGTGTGTGTGTGTGTGTGTGTGTGTGTGTGTGTGTGTGTGTGTGTGTGTGTGTGTGTGTGTGTGTGTGTGTGTGTGTGTGTGTGTGTGTGTGTGTGTTCCTGAAATCGTTCACACATTTAGATTTGTGTTTTTGGGGAAGTTAAGTTCAAAGTTCAAAGACAAAAAAAAGATCTTTCTGAGCGTTGCTTTGTTGTTTTCAGCAAAAACAAAATACTTACCTTCCTTTTGTGTGGTCAAATGTTAACATGCTGCTCAGTGAACACTGCATCCATGCCTCAGAACCAAGAGATTTTAAATAATGAAATCAAAAAACAAACAAAAAAACATGTTTTCTCAGGATTTCTTTTTTTTTTTTTTCTGTGACTCTGCGATTATAGTCCCCCCAAAACTCTCATAATACAAGAATTTAGAGAGCTTGTAAGTTATAAATAAGACCCCACATTGGGTCCAGAACATCAGGATGTGTGCAAAATAGTGCGCCAGTTTTGAAACAACAAAAACCCTCACTGGAATCAGTTTTATCCTTTTATTTTATTTATCGAAACAAGGATGCCATTTCAGACAGGAGAGACTTCGTTGCAGATATGCAAAGATTAGATTAGACTCCATTGTTAAATATATTTTAAAGGGGTAGAGAAGCCAGACATGCTGCAACATCGGAGTGTAAATGTGTGTGAATGTTTATCTAATGAGCAGGTGTCCTCGGCAGCCTCTGCCACAGTGTATGAATGTGTGTGAATGGTTCCTGTACAATGTAAAAGTGCTTTGAGTAGTCATTAAGTCTAGAAAAGCGCTATATAAATACAGTCCATTTACATTTACATAGTTGTGATTGAAGTTATTTAGAAGTCTTCCTGAAAGAATTGGCACTGAGCTCCATTTAGTTTGTTTGTACTGCTTTCAAGAACAAGTGTTTATAACAGAGGTTCTCAAAGCTATCCCTCAAAGGTCTGCAGGTTAGGGGTCCGGAACGATTGGCAATGAACAAAATGTAGCCTATATATAATAAAGGTAAAACTAAGGGCATTTTTGTTGCTTTTTTTTGAAATTTTATTTTTTCTGTTTACTTCAGTGATTCTAATGGGGTTTTTTTCTGCCTTTTTTTTTTTTTTTTTGCTGATTTCCTTCGTGTATATTCAACGTGCCTTATAATTGATAGATTAATAGAAAATGTATTTTCAAAATAGAAAACGCTACACTTCATAATGTATTCATAACACAAGGGCTGGGTAGGGATTGACTTGCCGTTTGGTCCGGGTGCGGACCTCGGTCCGGACTTTGAGAACCCCTGGTTGACTACAGTGGTAGAGGAAACAAAGCATCTTTCCTTTATCGACCCTCGCAGCCCCCAGTTCCACCTGTTTGGAGTATTTGACACGTTAATTCCATGTTTACTACGCTGCCATTTGTCAGCTCTCTTCCTCCTCAACCAGCTAATGTAAACATCATGCTACACTAATGGATCCTTCAGTATTACAATCCGATTGCGCTCTGTAAATATTATCTTTAGCATCGTATGTCTGGCCGGCTCTGCTTTGCTTGTCGAAAATCAAATCATAAAAAAAACCTGTCTGTTGTGGTCTAATTTTACTTCAGTCAATAAAACTGTCTTGTTAGTCGTCTTCGTCTCGAGATGGATGGTTTGTCAGACTCTGTCAAAACATCTTTTTGTGGTCAGATAAAAAGTTAAGCTCTATCAACACTTGAAAGTGGAAGTGATTTATCAGCGTAATAATCCCTTCATGTTGCACAGTGAGAATTGTTGCTGGATGAAACCGAAGCCAGATGCTCCAACAGAAACGGGATCTTAACACGCAGACCTTCAAATCCACCTACTTACAATAAAATATGCCAGCAGTTTATTGTCTACAGTACAGGCCAAAAGTTTGGACACACTTTCTCATTCAAATGCGTTTCCTTTTATTTTCATGACTATTTACATTGTAGATTCTCACTGAAGGCATCAAAACTATGAATGAACACATATGGAATTATGTACTTAACAAAAAAGTGTGAAATAACTGAAAACATGTCTTATATTTTAGATTATTCAAAGTAGCCACCCTTTGCTTTTTTATTAATAAGGGAAGAAATTCCACTAATTAACCCTGACAAAGCACACCTGTGAAGTGAAAACCATTTCAGGTGACTACCTCATGAAGCTCATTGAGAGAACACCAAGGGTTTGCAGAGTTATCAAAAAAAGCAAAGGGTGCCTACTTTGAAGAATCTAAAATATAAGACATGTTTTCAGTTTTTCACACTTTTTTGTTAAGCACATAATTCCATATGTGTTCATTCATAGTTTTGATGCCTTCAGTGAGAATCTACAATGTAAATAGTCATGAAAATAAAGAAACACATTGAATGAGAAGGTGTGTCCAAACTTTTGGCCTGTACTGTATGTGTCAGTGTGACAATAGTCATGTTTGCATTTAATTGTCAAGTGAATTTCTTTTTTATAGATCGACTTTTTATTGTTGTTTATATATTTATGTGTATAAGCCTCACCTTGCCTAGTCACTCTCCTCTACTTCTTGTGATGCTGAGGTCATTAGGACTGATACCTGTGCTGCTGCACCTTTCCATAGGTCTATAGTCAATGACTTGGCTTTATTAATCCTTGATGTAGAGAGCTCGAGCATGACTATGTCTAGAAAATATGCCAACCACTGTTTTATACAAAGCGAGTGGCGGGGGGGGGAGCCAGCGTTGAGCTGAGTTTTCTTGGTTGCGGTTGAGCCGGCTAGCCAAACTTTCTTCTGTCTCCCATGCAGGTGTAATTTAGAGTCAAAACATGGAAAGGTCCGGTTTGTTCAGTTTGACAGAACGTACATAGGGAGTAGGGATGACTTTAGAGCACGTGTCAAACTCAAGGCCCAGGGGCCAAATCCGGCCCCTCGCAGGTTTTGATCCGGCCCGCATTTCAATTAAGGTTCACAATACATTTAGGCCCACCTAATTTTTGTCGCTTTTTCCAAAGATTTTGGTGCTTTTTCAGGCGGTCCTCTTCTGAGGAGTCCAATGTGTCCTATGACATATGTTGAAGTGGATCTGCTGTCAAGTGAATTTTTTGAATGTTGCAGAAAAGAAAATGCAAATTAGAAGCGTTTCCATCAACTGGTTTAGAGCCAATAAACTAGACTACGCAAAGCGTAGTTTCGTCACATGTTGACGTTACGCATGGTTGTAGATTGCAAACCGGCGTGCTGAATCAAAGAGTTCAGAGACTTGTGAGCATCTCTGGATCCAACTGATATGGACATTTGCGTTCTCACATACAGCTCTTTAGGGTCTAGATAAGGTCAGGGTTCAGTTCATGCGGGAAAAGGGCTCGGCATTCACGTCCCATACCGGCAATTAATGTTTACCTGTTCAGGCAGTGTAACTCGTGATCTTTCTTTTTGGATAGCGTTGGAGAGTCCAAGTGTGGCCCGTTGTCATTTTTGTCTCCCAAATGTCAGCATAAATCGGGGCTGCACGATATGAGGAAAATATCTAATTGTGATTATTTTTGCGATTGCGATATGATTTACAAAACTTGAGTGAGGGAATGATCATTTTTGTACCATTATTCTCATTTTCGTTGAGAAATATAAAAAAATGATTATAGTGTGATTTTGTACAAAACGGATCCGTACCAAACAAAGACTTTTTTTTCTGTAGTCTGTAGGATACGATGTGTAGGCCGGGACGTCTCTGCAGCACCACGATACTCCATTCAGAATGGTTTGACACATATTTTGCCTTTAACAAATATTGCGCCCCTCCCGTGCTGCGATTTGGATATCGCACTAGTCCATATTGTGATTTGTATAAGAATAAATCCAAATTCAAAACCATTCCATGAAAGTCGCCAAAAACGTTGGTGACAACTGCTCTTCCCTCAGCATTCCTTTGTGCCAATCCTTCCCTTCCCATCTTTTCTGTTGTTGGCTTGCCGGCGGGTAATTTCTGACTGATTTACACCTAAACACACATCTCATCTGCTCCACTGATCACGCCGCGTTCTTCCCCCTCTGTGTCTGCGCTCTCGTCCGGACAGCGGCTTGCAGTTTGTTTTGGCTCTGACTGGAGTCTCGTCCTTTGTCTCTGTCTGTATCCACTGCAGTTTTTTTTTTTTTTTTTTTTTTTTTTTTTGCCACATGAAACGTCTCATATTTATTGCCTTCGGATGACATAATTGAGCTGGCGTGTTCCTGGTCGTTTGTGCCAGTTTTTCTCAGTGGGCACACTGGAGAGGTAGGGAGGTTCATTCCAAGTGTGTCTGTGTTGAAAGGTGGAGAATTGCACCGATACATTCGGAGTATATATATTTCAACAGGTTGTGAAAAAAAAAAAAAAAAAAAAGATGATAAATCATTTCTACTGGCAATGTCGAGATAGACTGAAACAATGGAAACTACTTTTGCAAGCTATTGCTTGCAAAGTAGTTTCCCCTATAGGGGAATCCCAATGTTATTGTAAATTATAAAATTTGCACTGACAGAATTGTAAGATTGTCTTCATGTTTGTGTACTTGACTTATGTTTCTGATTTCTGCTTGTTTCTTTTGAGGGCTCTACCTTTTCGGTTCTTTCTGTCGATACAGTAAGTTTGCAAAAAAAAAAAGGTGTTTCTTGTGATACTACACAAACCCCTGCAATGATTGTTGACCCTGCATGCACTTTAAAAGTGACACACTGTGCTATACTTGGTGGTTTGGGTTTATGTTCACGTCATCGTTCTGCACTCAGAGTGGATTTATAGCCAGAGAGAAACCAAAGCCCTACCGGAAGCTCATGTTCCCACCACGTGGCCTGTCAGACAGTGTCTTGGCTGGATTTGTCCAGCCAAGACACTGTTTTTTTTTTTCAACTATCTAGGGTGGTCCCGGGACACGTCTGCATGTATCGAGATAAGCGACAAAAATCTCGAAAAAATGCTCGAAAAAGGCAACAAAAACTCTGAAAGAAGCAACAAAAACTTTGAAAAAACTCCTCCAGAAAGGCTACAATAGCATTGAAAAAAAATTGTCCAAATGTTCATGAAGCAAAAAAGCAAGATGGAGAAATACATACACGCACGCACACACATGCGCTTACACGCATGTACGCACAATCACACACACACACACACACACACACACACACACACACACACACACTTACACACGCTTACACACGCTTACACGCACGCACACATGCGCTTACACGCATGTATGCACACTCGCACACACACACACACACACACGCACACGCTTACATGCACGCACACACACACTTACACGCACGCATTCACACACACACACACGGTTAGACGCACGCACACAGACACGCTTACACGCACACACACGCTTACACGCACGCACACAAACACACGCGCTTAAACGCATGTATGCACACTCCCGCACACACACACGCTTACACGCACACACAGACTCACACGCACGCATTCACACACACACACACACACACACGGTTACACGCACGCACACATACACACGCGCTTAAACGCATGTATGCACACTCCCGCACACACACACACACACACACGCACACACGCTTACACGCACGCACACACGCTTACATGCACGCACTCACGCACGCACACACACTCACACGCATACACGCATACGCACGCTTACACGCAAGCACACGCTCGCTGGTACACACACACACAAACTCCCACGCGCACACACACACACACACACACACACACACACACACACACACACACACGCGTGGTTTCCATTGATTTCTGCTCACAATATTTGCAGATTTGGAGACTCTGGAAAGCCCATTACCATTAGTGATACATTTGCATAAAAAGTGATTAGTCTGCTCTGCATTGCCTCGTGACAGTAATGTAACTTTGACAAAGATGAGAACAGCTTCAATATTAAGTGTGATGGATCAAGTCTCACAAGTAATTGATTTCGAAAGCGCACAAAAGCGAACGGAAGACGATGGCTGCACGGGAGACGAGGAACATACAGCATATCCGAAACGCTGAAACACAGCATCGTCATTCGCAAAAAAGTTTCAAAAGTATGCGTGATTTTAGGAAAAAAACGATAACCTCTCTGTTACGGTCCTTGAAGAATGAATAAATAACTTAGAAAAAGTCAAGTTTGAGCATTTTACATTATCTGAAATTCTGCTTGAAACTGCATTTTTTTTTTTTATTGAGTTTTAAATCTTGTTACTCCTCAAAAAAAGTGAACATTAAAGTGAACTCCCTCTCCTGATGTAAATCCATTTATTTTGAAGGCAACACCAGCGGTTTACAGTATTTACATTTGTTAGACTCTGTTTTAGCGCCACACATTTCAGCCGTCTGGCTGAGTTATAGATGACCTGACTCCAGCTGGGTGGCCTCAAACACATGACAGACATACACGTGAGCTTATGTCTATGTGAACTACAAACACACACACACACACACACACACACACACACACACACACACACACACACACACACACACAGTGACACAAACACAGTGACACAAACACAGTGTGGAATAAACAGAAGTAAAGGAGGAACGCTGGAGGCCCAAACACAGCTGCTTAGTCTCCCGTGGCGGATGTCAGGGTCACAGATGGACCCCGAGACCCGAGAGGAAGAAGAGAGAAAGATATGATGGGGAGGGGAGGAAGAAGAGAAAGGGAGGATGCGAGGAAATGCGGGGCGAAGAAAGGAAACGGGCGGATGAAGTGAAGACATCAAAAAAAGGGGAAGGGACGTGGTGATAAAGACAAAGAGGAGGACATTTTATCTGCACATTTTCTTTCTTTGCCCTTTGCCGTTCTTTGTTTGCGTAAGCAGTCACAGCCACCCATTCCTCGTGTGTCTTTTTCCTTGAAGCCATTCCTCAACGTCAGGTTCAGGTTCAGGTGAAATGTAAAGAGGTTCCTCCAGGGTCAAATATTCATAATCCATAATCACCCCCCCCCCAACCTTCACTGTCACTCAGTCATGTTTTTGTTGTTAAAAGGCAGGTGTTGGAGTAAACGCTGCACTCCCATTGGTCGTTAACGTGTGATGACATGCGCGTTGACAGGCGGCGGATTCAACAAATTCCTGTGCATCACTTAGTAGGGGAAGCGTAAAGGGTCAATTTAGGGATTCAAGGCGGTTGGTACTATTTCTTGGATCGATACAAGTGAATTAAAACAGCCAATGAAAATAAATTTCTTTTTTATTTAAGCGGTAGAACATTCCCTGACAATGGACCTGAGAGACAAATTAAAATAAAGTAAATAAAGACAAAAATAAAATAAATTAAATAAGGATTGTGAGACATGTTTATACATACTATAGCTATAAAATTAAAATAAATCCATAAACCAACAAATCACATTAAACAAAACATGTTGGAATCTACCCAAATGTTAGCACTGCAGAAGCAGGTTCACTTTAAACATACAGTGGTGCTCATACCTTTATGAACCCATGCTAAAGTTGACTAAAAAGAGGAATAAAAAAATCATCTTTTGGAAATAGATCTTTATGCCAAAATAAAAAAAAAATAGGACACCAATTTTCTTTGTGAATGAATAATATATTGTGAATAAATAAATGTTCTTCCTTAAAATACAGGGGGCATAAGTATATACACCCCTATGTTAAATTCCCATGCAGGCAGGCAGATGTTTATTTTTAAAGGCCTGTTATTTCATGGATCCAGGATACTATGCATCCTGATAAAGTTCTCTTGGCCTTTAGAATTAAAATAGCCCCCCACATCATCACTTACTCTTCACCATACCTACAGATTGGGATGGTTTTATTTCAGTTAACCTAATAACTGGTTTGATTTGCATTGAGAGATGATTTTATGGAAAGTACCCCATGCCAATCTCTAGGTATGGTGAAGGGTATGTGATAAGGTGGATATTGTGCGACACACGTCCACCTCTGCATGAAAGGGTCCATTTTCAGTAGCAGATTTGCTGTCATTTGTTCCATTATATAGACTCGTATTCAGCCTCTGTGTCCATTGGGTTAGGGTTAGCGGTTTTAGCACCTTCCAGTTCATTGTTATCATTTTCTTGGCAATCAGGGGAAGCATTCTCAATATGTATTTCTGATCTGTATTGTACATGTCTCCAGGTATCTTAACCCTTGTGTTGTCTTCCCGTCCACCATGCGACTTGTTGTCCTCCCGGGTTAACCCTTTTTCCGAGGTTTTTGAAGATTTTTTGAGGTTTCTGTGGCTTTTTTTCCTGCCCTTTTTTTCCCACTACCTCCAGATATACCACTAACATCAACGTATTCCCATTAGTTTTACACTTTTTTTGTATTCATGGCCAATGAACCTAATTTCTATGAAATTATACCTCATTTTTGAGTAAAAATAAAAGAAATTGAATTATTTCGACAAGTAGTTACGATTGAGTGGATAATCACACACAGACTGTCAACGTTTAGTCAGGATACTGTTTAGAAACCATTTCATAGTTTTTCAGATGCTGTAACATTTAATAAAACACCCCAAATTCTATGAAAGTAGAGATCTGATCCTTATTTTTTTTCCTTGAGAAGAGCATTGTATGGAACAACCTATGTTATTTTTAGGCAATTTGCTTGATAGAAACCCAAATTCTCTGATGTAGAAAACTTTAAAAAAGGGTCAAATTTGACCACAAGGACAACAATAAAAACCAAATGTCATTGTGTTTTATGGATAGAAAACGGGCAAAAGCACATACTATTTTTTTAACACGTAACACTGGCTCTTCCCTTCCAATATATCAGCCCTCCCTCTCCGACCTTTAAACTACCCCCACTGTGTTAAAAGTAAGGAATTCTATAACATACGATGCACGCCAAGCTTTATCTCACTTTTTTTGTTCCCTAAACAAACTGGCTGTCTCGTTGTCCCATCTGTATCGCTAAATAGACGCCAGTTTATGCCATACATCCGGGTGAGACTCAACATTCATGCGGATAACATCAGCAGACCCTATAGGAAGGAACAAGTCCAGACGCCAGCCGCTGCCACTCTCTCAGGTGTATGAACAGCAGGGGGTTCAAGCTTTTGAAAAGGCTTCAGTTATAGATGCTCGTACATGAAAGTGTTTGGACAGTAAAGTATGAGCAAATAACCAGGAGATTGACTGGGGAACATTAGCTAAAGCTTAAAGGCCCATAGCTGTGTAATGTCGGGGATGACAGAGTGGAAGAAAAGAGCACAGAACACAGCGTTGGGTTCATCCGGAGCGTGCCTGTTCCATCACGTTGTGTCGGCGAATGTATGCAAATGATGAGCTCGGTGCTTTTGTCTTGAGTGCTGTAAACTTTTCTGTACATGTCTAACCCTGTGGCAGATTTACATTCCTTTAGCTCAACCTCACACGCCTTCACCTTATCTTAAAGGTGTCATGTCACCCAAATTAGGGGTGAGTTTTTCCGCCCTATGTTCCCACAGCCCAATGGTCCCACAGCCCTATGTTCCCACATTCTAAGATTTTGGGTTAGGGTTCAAATGAAAAAGGTGAAAAAGGAAATGTAGGGCCTAATTTTGAAAAAAAACAAATCTTAGAAATGTGGGAACATATGGCTTTGGGAACATAGTGCCTCATTTTTAGTGAAAAATAAATCTTAGAAATGTGGGAACATAGGGCTTTGGGAACATAGGGCCTAATTTTCAGTGAAAAATAAATCTTAGAAATGTGGGACCATAGGGCCTAATTTTGAAAAAAAAAATCTTAGAAATGTGGGAACATAGGGCTGTGGGAACATAGGGCCTAATTTTCAGTGAAAAATAAATCTTAGAAATGTGGGACCATAGGGCCTAATTTTGAAAAAAATCTTAGAAATGTGGGAACATAGGGCTGTGGGAACATAGGGCCTAATTTTCAGTGAAAAATAAATCTTAGAAATGTGGGAACATAAGGCTTTGGGAACATAGGGCCTAATTTTCAGTGAAAAATAAATCTTAGAAATGTGGGAACATAGGGCTTTGGGAACATAGGGCCTAATTTTCAGTGAAAAATAAATCTTAGAAATGTGGGATCATAGGGCCTAATTTTGAAAAAAATCTTAGAAATGTGGGAACACAGGGCTGTGGGAATATAGGCACGCTCCCGTTTTCTCATGTACATTGTACAACGTAATTGTATAGACCTACAACTGATCGGAGCAATGAAACGTGATGTAGCACTGAGCCATGGACAGATGTAAACAGAATGTTCAGCAACCGAAATTATTTGGCTGAATATAGCACCAAAAAAAGCACTTTCCGTGTTCGGCCGAATAAGTGAACTGAACAATTACGTTTTTGATGACGGGATCAAATAGCAACCAGCGTAGAGTGAATGCATGTTTTTTTAAATGCAGCAAACATGTCGGCAGTGTTAGATTATAGTTTTGTAATTGCTTTTTTCTTTGAAAAGCAAGACAAAAATAGTAAAGTTTTGATCATTTAATTGATGCGATGATGAAAAAAATAGAACAGTCTGGTAAGTTTAGAACATTACATCACTTTACTGTAATGCAACCTTTAAAACCAGACAACACATATCACGTCTTATCACAATATTACGATGTCCATAATTTAAGGAGATATAGCCTCATGTATCCATGTCGATATTCTATAATAACCATATATTTCCCAGCCCTACCGTTAATGCTCCACATGGCTTGTTCTGCATTTATTTTAAGCTTCTTCTTCATCTTGAGCCTCTTTGCCAAGGGATTCATTTGAGCTGCGCTCTCTTCCGGGCCTCCCTCCTTTCTCTCGTCTTGCCTTTCCTTGCGCCCTCCATTAGCCCTAATGTCACTGTTTTCCTGCTCACTTTCTCCCTCTCTTGTGATTAGAGGAGTGGAGGAGATCAGAGGGGAGAAAGCAGGACCAGCACCGCTGACCTTTCCCCTCCTTCTCTTTCTCCCTCCCTCTGTTGTGCCGTGCTCGCTTTCTCCATCTTGTGTTTTTTTTTTTTTGTTCTCCACGTTCTCATGTGTGTAGACCAGTGTTGCGTTTTCCCGCTGTCGATGTTTAAGGCTGTGCTCATTTTAACTCCTGGGTATTTTGAGTTTCTGAATTTAATATGCAGCAATGCATCATGGTCTATAACAGGGGTCTTCAACGTTTTTTAAGCCAAGGACCCCTTAGCTGTAAGAGAGACGGAGCAGGGACCCCCTACTACATATTTTATATAACTGAGTTGCAGTCCCCCCTCTCCCCCCGAATAGACCCCTAAACTATGGCCTCATATGAGACATTTGCTCCAAGGTGATTAAGCGTGTTAATTATGTATTTACATCAAGTGTCCGTATTTGACTCGTAGAAACACACAGATATGTAGAAGAGAAATAACGCACATACAGTATGTCTCTCCATCGAGTGGATAGATGGCGTTTGGCGTTTTGAAGTTTTAAGAGGCTCTTTTATACGCTCAGCATAGTATACGTCACTCGTACGTCAGCTTATAAAAGCTCTCTCTTGTGCTGCTTATAACCTCTGAAAGCGCTGCGTGATGTTTGGTAAGCTATCTCAGGAATGTCACCCTGAAACTAGAAAAAGGTTAATCTGTAGTTCACTTGGAGTTTATGAGCCGCTGAAGGTGTGTTAGTTTGTTGACCATGCATAGGATTGGGTCGTACGAGGATGTAAACCTGCAGAAAGAGATGGAAACCGAAGGTTTTTGTGCAGAACGAAGATTGCTTTTTGGGAAATGCCATTTTGTTACCTAGAATAAAAATGTTCTTTGGTGAAAAAAGATCCTAACTTAAAGGAACACACCGACATACTGTGACTTCGTCTTATTCACCGTAATGCCCAGAGTTAGATAAGTCCATACATACCCTTCTCATCTCCGTGCGTGTAGTAACTCTGTCTGACACACCCACTGCTAGCCTAGCTTAGCATAGATCCTGGAGGTAACCGGCTCCAACTAACCTACTGCTCCCAATAAGTGACAAAATAACGCCAACATTTTCCTATTTACACATTGTGATTTGTATAGTCACATCAGTACAAATAACAGGGAGACCCAGCCTTCTTCTAACCGTATACATACTGGGAACTATATTTTCAGAAAGTTTCAAATTGAATTCATGATTTAAACATGGTAAAAATGTCTTGATGTGTTTTTATGACTCCAGGTTGCTTAAATAATGCAAATGTAAAAAAACTGTAATATGACAGTTATATAAAGGCAAAAGAAATTAATTTACATTAATGTGTGATTAATAAGTCAGATAATATATTAATTACAAAATGGCTGGAATAACATAATATACATAAATGTAATATTTTTTTCCTTTTGAAATATTATAAATAATTGCAAACATAGTGTCAGAGTAGCCTAAAGCAATGTTACTCAATCTGAGCCCATTAGGCTGAATGGACACATTTCACTTCAATATTTGCATAATGTTGCCATTTGGCAACAAATTAATTTTAGCCTTTTACAGAAAAGATATTGATGAAATGAATGAAAATTGAAAGTTTATTTAACCCAGATAACAGTTGAATTAAAGAAATGCTTCTGAAATAAAATTAAAAAAAAACTTTTTATCTGGCTGATACTGAGACCTTCAGTGTGGCACAAGTGCAGAAAAGGGGCGGGCAAACAGGATTTCCTGGTTAGGTGATGTCATCAAATATATGAAAGTTCAAAATAAAAGACCCATTTACACAATTAAACAGAAAACAATGCATTTTATATTGTTTATTGTGAAAAAAAAAACTAAGAAAAAGAACCACCATGCAATAGAGGGTTAACCACTTCCTCCTTTACCCTATCCTCCCACTGTGTGATGCCATTTAACTCATCCACATTCGTTTTTTTTTTGTTAGTTTTTTCTTGCTGAAGATGATGGCTTTCACTCCTGGTCGCCCTGGCTGAGAAAACAAACGTTCCCCAGGTCACAGTGACATCATGAAAGGAGTAAAAATGTTTTTAAAAAAACAAGTCCTAAAGGGCCTCCCCGGGGCTGATGCTGCTTCTTGTATCAATGGCTTTATTCTTTGTTAAGAGGCTTGAACTCTGGTTGTACTTAAAGCTGGTTTGTGTCTCTGTTGCTGATCAAAGAAAAGAGCCGGAGGGAACGGACGGAACGGACCGTGGTCACACAAATAAAGACTAAAACACAAAAGGGAACCTCCCTGTACATGTTATGTTTGTTACATAATTCCTTTTCCTTTTAAAAGAATCAGCGCTGACCAAAGCTGGAGCCTTTTTCCCCAAATCCTATCAATCCTATCAAATCCCCTGTAAATCTGCAAACTTCTCACTGACGCAACTATTCCTCACATCGACACATGACTCACGGAGGTGCTACCTAACTCTCTATGTGCTCCTCTGCCTCTGTTTTCTGTCCTTTTGTTTGATTTCTTTCTTTTATTCATGAAGGGATTTAAACAAATACTCAGACAGTTACATTCTGCAATTATGCGGTGAAGTCTCGCTCACACGAAGGGAAGGTGTGACATTCTAACACCATAATGCACTTGAACGGCAATTTGCCTCCTATGTTTCCAAAGCATTGTTTTGTAATCTCCGTTTTTTTCTTTTTATTCCTGCAGGGTGTGGGGAAGTCTGACGAGCCGTGTGCAGGCCGGGACTGCGGCGCAGGATGCCGGTGCAACCCGGAGAAAGGCAGCAGGGTGAGTCTTGTCTCATCTAGCAAGGGCATAGGTGTTGTTTCCACATTGGGGGGGGGGTTGGGGGGATGACACACAATACCGGGGGGTCTGGGGAACTGCCTCCAGAACATTTAAAGGGGTCAAACTTCCTTTCCTGCAATTTGGACGTTTTCTGCATCAATTTATGGTGCAATTTTTATTTGTATCGTTAATTATTCTCCTGTATTGTTTAAAACTTTCTGCATAGTCAAAACATCACAAATGTTTCGGAATGTTTTTTTTTTAGGGACCATGTACTTGTGAACAAAAAAGAAATCTGTTAGAGAATGAGACCTTGTTAAAGCCAGAAGCATGGGGCATAATTTATATTCAAAACTGACAGGCTCAGATTCAATGTTGTGTCTGACAACATTATGGAAAGGATTTCTAAGGAGGTTGAAAAGAATAAGATCCTTTTTTTAAACATGAAAACATCCGTGAAATTGCATTCGCTAAAGCCACCAGACACCAGGGAAATAAACGGTAATTTTAGCATCGCGAAATACACTTCATTCAAAGTCGACAGAAACAAAATAAAACTGTGAAAAGCTGTTTTGGGTCGTCTTTCCACTTTTCCAACCATCACTACTCTAATTGTGGTTGAAGTAAACACATAGTTTACCGATTTACATGTGAAAATATGTTGGCTCTATGCACGCTAAAAGTAGTGTTTTTTTAAATGGAGTCTGGTGGGTTTAGAGCTAGTGACTTCAGAGTTGTTTCTGGTTAAACAGAAAGGTCTCAAAGAGGTTTTAAAGGGATCCTTTCCGTAATGTTGTCAGACACTTAGAATATTAATCTGAGCCTGTCAGCGGTAAAACGAGCACTTTTGTGAAGGTAAATACAAGCTGCACAATCACCCTGTTAACTTACATTGTAGCTTGTTTCGCCGCCGCCGACTGCAGCGATCTCGCTTAACACTGGACCAATCAATCAAAGATTGTTGTTCCCATCAGTCACGTAGACACAAAAACATAGGAAAATAGGGTCCAGGTTGAAAAAAAACGGTAGTTAAAGTCTGCGTTAATGCAAATAATGTGGTAAAAAAAAAAAACAGCTGAGAGCTGTGTGTGTGTGTGTGTGTGTGTGTGTGTGTGTGTGTGTGTGTGTGTGTGTGTGTGTGTGTGTGTGTGTGTGTGTGTGTGTGTTCGTGTTCACATGTGTCTAAAACCAGACTAACTGTACGCTTCACACTGTAGCTCGGTCTCTTTCAGCCGTTATCCAAACAGCAATTACTGTCTGACACAGAAGCCTGCACTTACTGCTGCCCCGCTGTTTGCCAGTTTAGGTAAATAACATAGCGAGGACCCGGCTACCTGTAGGTAAATGATATATATACTATATATATCCAAGGTAATACTACCTGCCCGCGTGCAGGCCTCCTGCTCGGCCTAAATGACACAGCCTCCGCTGTATTACTGAGACGTTTACGTGCTTAGGTGCTTATTTCTCTCTTTTCAGTTTTACTTTTGCGCTCACAGGTAGGTGAGGCGAGGCGTTGTTCTCGATCATAGCTGTTAACAGCTATGTAACCCTGTAACAGTAACCCTATTACTTCAAACCTCTAATATTGACTGTTGATTTGTGTCTATCTTACTGTCTACTGTATTCCCTTATAATGTCCCTATTTAATGCGTTAAACTTTATCCTTGCACTGCTACAGTTTTTATATTACTATGTCTACATTATTCTCTTATATTGTCCATATTTAATGCTGGTCTCTAGACTTTATCCTTGCACTATTGGACGTATTTGCATTACCACCATGACACACACTCTCATAGAGCAGCTTACCATACACACTAACTCACAGGGTCAGTCCCTGCCCTGTCACTGCCTGCCTCTCATGCTTATACATCCCTTAGTACATTCATGTGGATTTTTTTTTATGTAGTATCTTTTCGTTTATTGTCCATATTATTCATGTGGATTTGTTATTTTATCATCCTGTTTATGATGTATGTGTACAGTGGCATTCATAAGTTTATGAACCCATGCTAAAGTTGACTAAAAAGAGGAATAAAAAAAATCATCTTTTGGAAATTGATCTATCGTATGTTATTCCTTAAAATACAGGGGGCATAAGTAAGTACACCCCTATGTTAAATTCCCATAGAGGCAGGCAGATTTTTATTTTTAAAAGGCCAGTTATTTCATGGATCCAGGATATTATGCATCCTGATAAAGTTCCCTTGGCCTTTGGAATTAAAGTAGCCCCACATCATCACATACCCTTCACCATACCTAGAGATTGGCATGGGGTACTTTCCATAAAATCATCTCTCAATGCAAATCAAACCAGCTATTAGGCTAACTGAAATATACACAGAGCCTTTACTTAAGTAAAAGTACTAATGCCACACTGTAAAATTACAGAAGTAAAGGTCCTGCATTGAAAATGTTACTTAAGTAAAAGTCTGTTAGTATCATCAGGAAAATGTACTTTATTAAAAGTAAATAAAAATCCTCCCATTTTAGAAAGTGTAAAGGATCCAAACAGTTGTGTGCAGAAATCTGAATGTGTAAAGTAACTAGTAACTAAAGCTGTCAGATGAATGTAGTGGAGTAAAAAGTAAAATATATCTCTCTGTAATGTAGCGGAGAAGTAGAAAGTGGCATTAAAAGAAAAGACTTGAGTAAAGTACAAGTACCTCAACATCTGTACAGTACTTGAGTAAATATACTTAGTTACATTCCACCACTGGATATTTCCATTGTTATTCCTGTTGTTTTGACTGTGCAGATGTTTTGGCTCCAACAGACAGTTGGTAAAACTACACCAATAACTCTGGAGGGCATTGCACACACTGCTGGAACATTACTGTTACTTCTAGAAGAGGAGGAGAGCAGGACCGACATGCCGAGACATACAAATAGGAACGCAAGACGTCTCCGCCGGCCAATAAATGTGTCATCATGAAACGTGACATCCCGAAACAATGGGAGGAACAAACACACCTTGTGTCTACTGTATCACAAAGATAGATGTATAGTGTAGCTTTTAAAGTGCATATCTTACGCTCATTTTCAGGTTCATAATTGTGTTTAGAGGTTATATCAGATCATATATTTGTTGTACTGCACATTGCTGCAGCTCCTCTTTTCACCCTGTGTGTTGAGCTATCTGTTTTAGCTACAGAGTGAGGCATCTCACTTCTGTTCCATCTTTGTTGGGAGTCGCACATGCTCAGTAGCTAGGTAAGGAATACTAGCCAGTCAGAAGCAGAGTATGAGGGCGAGCCCTGACAGTACCTAGGTAAGGACTACTAGCCAGTCAGCTTGGGCTTTTTGACTTTTTAAACCTATAACGTGCACAAAAAGATATATAACACAATAAAGGAAAGGGAAAAAGCCAAAAAGCATAATATGAGCACTTTAAATCCATTGCTTCTGCCTGAGTAAGACTCAGAGGGGGAGGGGGGAAGCATAGACACAGTCCAGACGCTGTGTGTTGGTTTTAGTTGGCTTTCATTATTAAAAGCCAAAGGGGTTGTGGTTTAACTTAAGTGTTTGAAAGCTTGTGTGTGTGTGTGTGTGTGTGTGTGTGTGTGTGTGTGTGTGTGTGTGTGTGTGTGTGTGTGTGTGTGTGTGTGTGTGTAAAGTTTGACTTCCCTGGCTTTAATATCTGTGTCATGTTGTATCCATTAAGTCCAATAACATCCACTTTAGTTGGGTAAACCCCCCCGAGGGTCAAAGGGCAGAGTTAGGGATGACAGGATGGCGCGTGCGTGTGTGTGTGTGTGTGTGTGTGTGTGTGTGTGTGTGTGTGTGTGTGTGTGTGTGTGTGTGTGTGTGTGTGTGCGTGCGTGCGTGTGTGTGTGTGTTCAACACACATTCTAAGTTGCAAAGGAGTCAGGAAGTGTGGGCTTTATTTAATTTTGCCAGACCTCCATCTGTGTCAATCCGAAACAGAGAGGGACCCAGCGGGGTCAGCCCAACATTTTCTGTGTCCCGCTGGAGTCAAAAGCCGCATCCAATCAAAGTGTTTCTGCTGCTAAATGTAGTTTAATCATTCTAGTTTAATTCTCATTTTGCCCTCGGGTCAAATTGAACCATTTTCAAAGTTTCTAAAAATCATCAAAATCAAAAATTGTGCACAAGTAACATACATGGTTCCATACACGAAATAGGCTGTGATCATCCATCTACATATACGTTCCTCTAATCTTAACTATTAGTCAAAATAATTTATAACTTCTGGGTTTTTTTTTTATATATGGAAAATTAGGTATAATTTAATAAGAATTGGGTTTATTGAGTTAATTGTGTAAAACTAGTGGAACTAAGTCGGAATGAGAAGATGTAACACAGAAGAATTGGGTGATAATTTATATATTTAGATTTTATTTAACCTTTATTTAACGAGGTAAGCCAATTGAGAACAAATTGTCATTTGCAACGACGACCTGGCCAAGACAAGGCATCAAACGTGCGAGACTACACAATAAATACGCAAAACAAAAACATGCAAAATACAGTTAATTTATACTTAATGCTTTAGAAACAGGCAAAACCGTCCGGGTCCATTTTGACGGGAAGACAACACAAGAGTTTTTCTAAAATGATTTCTAAATGATGTCAACTTTTAAAGCTATAGTGCGTAGTATCTGTCGCCCCCGTGAGGTATTCTAATTAATGACAACAAAACTGTTGCGGGTCCACGTGATACAAGCCTTCCGTGATCACGCACCACCCCCCCTCCCTCCTCCACGCAGTTGCTAGTAGCCAAGGAGGACACGGAGGATTAAAAATAACATGATGGACTCTTCAGAAGAAGTCATTATATTATATTTACTCCAGCTTCCGCGCGGGAAAGTCATCGGACCCCACAATCTTCTGAACACAGCCATACTGAGAAATACAGAGTTGTGTGGAGCTGATAGTCCTAGCTTTGTAGCAACTCATTTGGCAACGGCTGGTACTTGTACTTACTTACTAAGGAATCTGAATACTTGTTGCACCACTGTATGCAAATTTGAGAGGGACAGATAGAAAGAGTCTCTCTCACACACCTCGATGACAAAGGAGAGGCAGGAATGAAGGATGAATGGAGAGGGAGAGAGAGGGAGAGAGAGAGAGTGCAGCGGCCGCCCCTGTTAAAGTAGGATGAGGGTAAAGTGATAGTGGGTGTGTGTCTCGCTGGGATGGCAAGATAAGAAAACGAGGGAAACCCTCCGCAGGGGCCTCTCGATGAAAGACTGCGCTCCGCTGCTACTGAATTCCTTTTCTTTAATCCTGAAGCAGGTAGAGAGGAAGAAAGAGAGACAGACAGACAGACAGCCAGACAGAGAGAGAGACAGACAGACAGAGAGCTTGTTTCTCTGAAGATCCCGATGTCCGATGACTAAAATCCTTCATCCGGTTAAAATCTGTAGTTAAAGTTAGTCGTAAAAAATGTGGATTACAAGTCAATTAATGACAGCTTCTGGCAGACAACGCTGACACTGGCACAGAGGGGATATGACGCTAGGACAGGCGACCAGAATGTAACGGAGCGTTACCTTAAATAAACACACACACACACACACACACACACACACACACACACACACACACACACACACACACACACACACACACACATATTTCAGCTTGTCTCTCTCTCTCTCTCTCTCTTACTCTCTCTGACTCTGTGATCCAGTGCCCCTGACCTTCTGGTCTACCCTGGCCTTTGTGTTGTGCTGTGACCTTTGACCTTTCCTAGACTAGACTCTGTGTCTGGTGACCCGGCTAAGTGTCAGGTGTCAGGTGTGTGTGTGTGTGTGTGTGTGTGTGTGTGTGTGTGTGATTAAGTTCAAAGCTAAACTGCATCCTTTGCATCATCTCAGCTCAGATTGAAAGAGGGCTTTTTGTTTGTCAAGACATTTTGGGACAAAGGGAGGCAAAATGGCTGCTCTAAAGCCATTTTAAACGTGTGTGTGTGTGTGTGTGTGTGTGTGTGTGTTTTAAGAGAAAGCCTAAACAAAGACCACCACCGTATTTAGACTCCTGCCTCAAAAGGAGGGAGAGTGTGATAAAATGCCAAGCAGGTGTGTGTGTGTGTGTGTGTGTGTGTGTGTGTGTGTGTGTGTGTGTGCATGTGCGTGTGTACCTCTTTTACTATATTCGTGGGGTCCAAAAACCGGAGACTTCAGTATACTTCTGGGGTCCCGACAGCTTTGTGGGGCCAAAATGCTGGACCCCACGAGTTTAAAGGGCTGTTTGATGGTTAAGACTTGGTTTTAGGATTAGGGATAGAATTAGGTTATGGTTAGGGTGAGGGTAAGGTTTAAGGTTAGGCATTTAGTTGTGATGGTTAAGGTTAGGGTAAGGGGCTAGGGAATGCATTATGTCAATGATATGTCCCCACAAAGATAGTAATACAGACTTGTGTGCATGTGTTTTAAGAGAAAGCCTAAACAAAGACCACCACCATATTTAGACTCCTGCCTCAAAAGGAGGGAGAGTGTGATAAAATGCCAAGCAGGTGTGTGTGTGTGTGTGTGTGTGTGTGTGTGTGTGTGTGTGTGTGTGTGTGTGTGTGTGTGTGTGTGTGTGTTGAATCACTCTCAGCTTCTTACACCCCTTTTTGAATCCTATAACTTTATTTTAACATCAAATATATAAAGGTTGAAGGTAAAAAAACAACAACAAAAACAGAAAAGTACAGCAAAAGAAAAGCAAGTCAACTCTCTGTTTCCTGTTTATGGTAAAAGTTTGAACTAAAACTAGTATAACAGACAATTCATCTTCCTGAAAAGTATCCAGGAGCTTTTGCTGCATCATCTCAGTTTCCAGTGCGCACTACCGCCCTCACATGGCTGCTTTAGGTACCGCTATGAACCAGAGTTCTCATCTCGTGCAGCTATTTTCTCAGAAAGTTGATTGTAGGAAGGAAACATAATGTAGTTAAAACATATCTCTGCAGCCAGCTGCTGTTTTGTGTACATGTATTTTGGTTATATTCAGTCAGTTAGTGTATTTTTCAATTAAAATATCATGTATTATTGACTTTGGAAACAGCAGTTTGACCAAACCAGTCTTAACTTAACTCCATCTCCTGAAGAAGGCTGTTAGAGGCGATTGAAAGCTACATAAAGAGCTAGTAAGTGGACAAACTTCAATTATGTCATTCTGGGATTTTAAGATGTTTAACAGCTTTCAAGATTTCTCATCAGAAATGTATCTAGACACAAACATCTTTAAATTTTTTGGAACAGTTTAATAATCATAAAAAAAAGCTCATCACAGTTTAAAACACCAAGATGATGTTATACATGAGGAGTAATAGCAAGGTGCAAGACCCCTTTGAGTATATTATATCTAGAAGATAAACATTGAGTAGGATTAATAATACAAAAAAAGTATTAAATGACTTCAAACGTGTTTTGTAAAGTGACGTTTTGAAGTACTTGTACTTTGACGTGTGGCAGAATGTTACAGAATTTTTTTTTTGTGCTTTGTTTTGGGCATTTAGGTGACGCTGTTCATTCATCTAATCTTAATTGCAGTCCTAGCCGCACAGTTCAAACAAAATGAAAGAATGAGAATATAGAAATTAAGTAAATATGGTGGAAAAATGCCAAAGGGAAGGTGTCACTGGGTTCTCTGTCTTCTCAGGAATTAGACACCTTCTGGGTGATCTATTGCACACAGACACACACACACACACACACACACACACACACACACACACACACACACACACAAAGGGCAAACACGTGCAGGAATGTACAAAACTGGTTATTACTGATTTTATAGGCTCTTGTAATTCGATGCGATGATGACAGCACAGTTATTTATGACATTTACACACACACACACACCCACACACACACACACACACACACACACACACACACACACACACACACAAATCAAAACTATCATTTATGACATTTCTTTTCAGCGGTCGTCTCGCCTTGCCCTTTAGGATGTGCAATTATGTTTTTGTGTGTGGTATATTTTGAATGTCATATGTGCCGGTTCATTTAAATATAAACACAATTAAAAGTGTATACGGGAAGATGTCACTTTTTACTGCTTTTGATCCGGAGCCTGGGGCCTCACCTGCAGGATGGGGTTGGGCGTCAGATTGTATCAGACAGGAGTTAGTGTTCTATCTCTGGACTCTTGTTTTGAAGGAGCAGAAAGAGGAGATAAGTAGAAGGAGAAGAGTCCCACGCTGCTAAAGCAGACACACACACACACACACTGATACAAAAAATCTGTATATTAACAAAGTCTGCAGCAGCCTCAACCCCTACCTAACTAAACACAGCTGGATTCAGCTCTTCTTCACACACACTTCAGTCCCTTTGTCACGCAGACGGGAAAACGTGACCGCGTCTCTTCCCCCCTGTTATAAACAAAGAGAGGTGAAGCTGACACAGACCCAAGCAGTTCACTCCCCACATGTCTCCCCCGAAGAATCAAATCGGAAACATGTTTTTGTTTGCCATCTTCCACATCCCGGGGCTGTCTCTGCTGTCAACAGACATCAGTGTTTGCGTGTAAACTGTTGGACCCAGATGGGACTTTGTCGGTCAACGTTCGCAGACTGAGGTCGATCTGCAGAATGGACTTACTTCTCATAGTCGCAGCTCTAAAAGAAATTGCCATTTCTATGCCAAAACTTTATTAAAACTCATCAGTAGACTTGTGTTGGCTCTGTACTGTAGGCGATGGGAATTGAGGCAAAAGTCAGCTGTTTAGTTTTTTTATCGTTTGTGTTTGACTGGCGCGCTGTTAATTATTAATCTTAGGACTTTTCTTCTGCAAGAGTTTAAGGGCTCCCCGACTGGAGAATTAGCGCCACCAGCTGTTTATGCTGCAAACTCCTGATTTTCACATAACAGGAGTGGATGGAAACATGCCGTAATTTGCATTTGTTCCAAATTTGCACCAAATTTGGATCGAAACTTGGCTACAGACTGCACAAAAGTCCAGCTGTTAATTTCTCGAATATGTAGCAAAAGTTGACTTTGCATGCTTTTGAAACACCCCTTTACACGGTGTGTATAACAACACTAATAAGAAGCAGAACATAAAGAAGAACTAATGAAAATGTACCAAAATAAAAGTGCAAAAGATGGAATTTTGTAGGGGATTTGTAGCTTTGTAACTAGCCAAGTAATTACTATGAATTAAGGAAAAGTACACATGAATTACAGTGCACTACTTTTCATACCTGTACTGTATGTACAAACGGTTCGTGAGAACAGCCTGAGATAATTTGAACATGACGAGAAGCTGATACTATCAGTTGTGATTTAGCTAATACCTAAAAACTACACAGATGTCTGCACATCAACATACTGCGTTTTGTTCTAAGGCTATGTTCACACTTTGCGTCTTTCTTGACAAGAAAAAGTTGACTAGGGTTTACTTTTGTAGTAAAAAAAGAAGAAGCTAGCAGCATTTTTTTTTATCCAAAAAGCAGCCAAGAGTGTCTTTTGTTGCTATAACAAGAGCTACTGCTACAGTATCCTAGCTAGAGCGCTGTGTCGAGCGGTGCTAACGTTAGATAAAACAAAGTGGTGGAGCAAACTAGAGAAAGAACAGAGAGAGAGAGCGGTGCTAACGTTAGATAAAACAAAGTGGTGGAGCGAGCTAGAGAAAGAACAGAGAGAGAGAGAGAGAGAGAGAGAGAGAATGGTGCTAACGTTAGATAAAACAAAGCGGTGGAGTGAGCTAGAGAAAGAACACAGAGAGAGAGAGAGAGAGAGAGAGAGAGAGAGGTCAGGACTTTTTTGAAAACATGGTTTACTCCACAGGATTATAATGTATAACAGACACCTGGCAGTTTTAAAAAAAAAGACGCCAAGTGTGAACATAGCTGTAAAGATATAAAGTGATGCATTCATCACTCGCAGTTTTTTGCTCTTCCTGCTCCATATGGGATGCTTCTTCCATCACTTTCTCTCTCTTAACTCCCCCTGCTGCTCTCCCTTTTTAACTAATGAAGTGTCTGGTTTGGAAATAAACTATAAAAGGACCATTTGTATCCATCCTTTCACTTTAGTTTATTACTCCCAGCTGCAGTCTAGTGGAGATGTTGCAGCATCACCGAGAAAACGAATGAGATTCTTACAACTCCTGTCTTCATTTACCTTAGTGTAATCCCCCCCCAGAGAGCCACACAGCTCGTACTTGAGAGTTGTAATTGATTTTGAAGCCGTTACAAACATCTTTATCCACATTACCTCAACAGTCACGTGCCAATTACATCTGCTGTTTGCACTCAGAGGTTGTCGTCACCTCGGGGAACATTTTTCTTTTTCGTTCCAGCCCCAGGTACACCAATTAGTTAAAGTTTTTAAGACTTGGGAGTAAAAATCCAGTGTTTTATGTTTATGGCTTTACTCACAGCTCGTCGTTTTTCAAGGGAAATTTTGCTTTATTGTTGGAGGGAACAAAAACCTTTGGTTCACTTGTTAAGGCACATAATGTCTTGCATTAAAACAGCAAAAAGACAAATTGAAAAAACAACAAAGCAAGAGTCAGTCATTTTTGCACTGGAGTTTCCTCCTCGTTGCTCATTTCTTGTCCCGATAGCTAAGAACAACTTTATGACATCATTGCATGGGGCAGCGGGGGCCTGCTGACCGCTAATGGGGTTTTTATTGGAGGGGAAAGCACCTGGATGAAAGGATAGAACAGGTTGTTTGTTTAATGGCGTCCATCACTACAAACAGATGAGTCAGGGGTGCAGAGGAGCGGTGGGAATCAGTCTGAGGGAGTCTGAAGAGAAGACCCAGCGAGTGGTTGTCTCGGTTTTTAATGAGAGTTCGACAGGAAATGGGTTCAAATGTATGTTGCCGATGCAACAACCGACATACCTCAGCAGTCCAGTAAAAGCGATTTAATCCGAATCCTGCATCTAGAGATTACTTACATAATCTATTAATCTGCCGATTACACTTGGTCAATCATCCTTTTTTTATATTAAATGTTAGAAAATAGCGAGACACCAAGACTCACAGACACTGAGCTGAGGTCTTCAAGTTGCTTGTTTGTTCCAACTAACTGTCCAACCGTGTTTTCATTTAAAGCATTGTATTTGAAAAAGCTGAATAGAATCGGCAAAATTCAATAAAACTTACACAATTGTGCAAACTACTTTTTTTGCGCTCCCATGAGGGGGTTTATGCTGTTGTGGAAAGAGCTGCTGCGCTTACTGGGAAATAGTAACGCCTTTGCTGAATAATTGTTTAGAGCAGCAAAACGTCTATGAAGTCAATTTACATCAATTAATAGTGTTGGTTTCAAAGTTTTTAATTGGATTCTCCTGATCTTTTTCAACCTAACAACACATAACAGGTTTTTATGGCTTATTTACTGAAACGATGACAGACGGTAACAAACGTGATGCTTCATATAAGTCTGCATGGTTGATTGAGGTCGGAAGCAAGTGCTCTAGGAAATGGAAGGAAACTCTGAAATGGCTTTGGATGTTTTGAGCAGTTTATTGAACACCTGGGGTGGTGTTTTTCATATTTGGACAGGTGAAACTTTTGCAGTTGAGAGGCTCGAATGGTAAGATTTAAGTCCAGTAAAAGATAGAAAAACATGGGTATAAGGAGACAAATCGTAATCTGATAGACATGAAGTAAATGGAGCATAACAAAATAAAACAACTAAAAGGGCACTCCCACGTTTTGAAAAGTTCTTCCTCGGCCCATGCTACACCCTTCCACCAAGTTTCATGGAAATCGCGCCAGTAGTTTTTCTGTAATTCTGCTGACAGACCGAACCAACAACATAACCTCCTTGGCGGAAGAATAACGCTCATAAATATGGACCCATGCCCAAATTCAGCGGTTTCTTTATGTAGTAAATGAGGTGTAAATCTGAAAAGGATTTGCCAGATTCTCACTGAATCTTGAAGAACGACAACTCTGTCCAATAAAAGAGCTATTTTTTGTGACTTGTATCTACAACCTGAAGTTAAACAGCCGTGAAGTTAAAGATTAAACAAAATACAATGCAGGTGTGATCGCATCCTTAGCAATCAACCGCTCCCAGTCTGTTATCTCTATAGGCCTACTCGCCACGTATCTGAGAAATTCCCTGTTAAATGCCAGCATGCTGAGATAACGCAGATTTCTCTCTCTGTCCACCCCGTCCCGGACAGGACAAACATGTCTGAGATGAACGAAGGTGTTTGGGTTTGCGGTCTAATCGCTGATGGGGATGGGAGGAAAAAAAGACAACACAACCTAAACATTCCCATCTAGAGAGAATTTCCCTCTGTGTGTGTGTGTGTGTGTGTGTGTGTGTGCGTGTGCGTGTGTGTGCGCGTGTGCGTGCGTGCGGATGAGTGTGGGAGCTGACTTTGTCGTTAGTGTTTTCAGTTGTTTCATTTTTAACAGCATCAAAAGTGAAGTCCCGTCCTTCGAGCGCATTGTTGTAGCCGTCGCTCTGCCTTTCTGTTCGAGGGCGTTTGAGGTTCTGCCGAGTCATCTGGCTCGATCTGTAATTAGGTTATCAAACTGACCCCGCTGATTAAACTTGCACCCAAAGACCCAACGTTTGCCACCCCCCCTTCCACGTTGCTCCCATCACCGTCCACGAGTGAGCATGCAGTGTGACAGCTAAAATCTTCCCCCTGGCACACTCGCTGCTCAAAACAATGCGTCCCGATAAATCCTCCGAGGGCCCGAGGGTGTGTGTTCGTGTTTGTATGCGCGTGCGTTGGTGGACAACACACACACACACACACACACACACAGACACAGACTGGTTTTTCACACGCATGGCGGATAGAATCTGTCTGTCCAAGCACTCTCCTCTATCAGGAAGTGAGGTCGGCCAGATGGGAGCAGTAAGTCCAGAGAGCTTAGAGGCCCAGAATAGGCTCCATTGTGCCCTTTGTGCTGGAGGGGATTTGGGCCTACAAACTGACCAGTCTGCTGGAAGGTGATGAGGATGGAAGGTCTGGAAGAGCCGGGCGGAGACCCGCCGGGCTGGCATGTAAACAGGTGGTGATGCCAACTGGCAAGGGTGTGTGTAGGGAGACTGTGGTGGGAGACGCTCGGCAGAGAGATAGACTGATCTCTGATAAAATGTGTCTCCATGTCTAATAAAAAAGAAATCGATACATGAAAAGCAAAGCACTTTAGTGGTATAATTCGTGCAAACCAGATGTAAAGAAGTTGAGTCATTACCATATTCTAGGGTTAACCAAATTAATAAATCGCCTGGAACTCCACACAGTCTTGAGCGAACTAATCAAGTCAGCCGGCCCGTCTCCAGATGTGAACTTCGTAGGTGAGTCAGTTTGACCCAACACAAACCCCTCTAGAAGTAAGAAAGTGTTGCACTCATCCAGGCTAGTTAGTCTAACCAGTCCCTCCAGAAAAATGCGATTATGCGATCGCATAATTCAATGCATAATCAGCCAAAGTCCGCATATTTATGCAGGGGCCGCACTTTCGCTGCAGAAATTGCTGATTTCCGCGCAAAATATGCGGGGCTTGCATGATTTCATAATCCCCGCATTTTCATTGCAAAAAAGTCCCATATATCTTAACAGAATGTTTTAAAAGGTTGCGTTTACTTCACACAAGAGCAGCCATTTCCCCCTGTTGCCATGGGAACGTTATGAAATGAGGTAATTACGCGAGGTGAACATCATCGAAAAGCAGGGTGTTGGGGGACTCTCTTTTTTTCCCTCTTTTTCATCAAACCACAGTTTTTGCAAGTTCCTGCAATTTCATTGCATAAATATCCCGCATTGTTCCATCGCATTTTTTAAGAAAACGTGCCGCATAATCAAGGATTTTTGCCCACAACAATCAGAAAAAAACTCAACATTTTTCTGGAAGGACTGTCTAACACGTAGGGAGGGAAAAGGAGGCAGGGATTTTTGTTACCGGCTAGGCTAACCTTTAGCAGAGGTGTTTTGTTGTGTAACGAGCCCGGTTAGCTTAGCGCGTTCGTAACAATTGGTTGAGTCTTTAAAGAGCTCCATCAGATTTTTTTGAAGTGCGGTTTGTTATGGAAGTTTCCTTTGCAGCAGGGGGGGAAATTTCAGAGTTTAGTAAATTGAAACAAATAAGACAGACTGAGACTAAAACCAAGTTGGGTTTTTGTATTTTATTAAAAAAAGATATATTTGCAAATATAGGATCAACATGATTTCACAAAAGGCCGCAGCCCAGTGTGGAGTCAGTTTCTCAAATGAGTGAACAGAACACCAGGCTTATATGCATCTTCAGAGTGACAGCACACACGCACTTGGATTATTATGACGCTACAATTTTGACAGGCAATCTGATACACATGAAGACAATCAGATGAATACAAGAGACATCTCGGAGCCATCTCACCTCCTCCTCCCTGTACAACTGTCACCCCCCAGTTACAGCTAAACTGGCATGATAAAACTAGAGATAGTTTTAGGGTGAACTTGTACCTTTATCGGTTCAGGCTAACAGTGCTCACGTAATGTTCCAGACTGCATGTCTCACAAAGTTAGAATCAAAATCTGCATGTGGGAATGAGATAGACTCTTTCAGCATTTGTGAGAGCAGTAAAGTAGAAATAAAACATAAAAATATAAGGAATTGTGCTTAAATGTAATTTTGCCATTACAGGTTGTCTGAGCTACTTCTCCGTAGTGTGTTAGCTACAGTAGATGGCGGTCGGCACGCCCCCGTTTTGGTGAAGCACGCAGGAGTACCGACACGGAAGCTAAGCTGATGTCCTGCCTAGGGCTGGATCCGAATATTTGATTATTCAGAATATAAGTAACACATCCAGTGCAGGACTTTTACTTGTAACAGAGCATTTTTACAGTGTGGTATTAGTACTTTTACTTAAGTATAGGATCTGAATACTTCTTCCACCACTGCCGTCTTTTCGCCTTAACTCACACTTCACCTCTCACCTTTCACGTAACACCAGACTGTCAGCCGAGTCTTTGAAAGTGACCCATGTGATAATTATACAAAAATCTTTTTCGGGAGGTGTTGCGTAAACACAGAGAGACATAAGCAGGTTGCAGGAGGAGCAGGCTGGCAGTTTACTGTGTGGGCTATAGAGGCCGACAGAAAGAAGTGGGAGGCGGAATGACGGAGCGACACGGAGCGATGACCATGTCCCGCAAGGAAACTAGCTAAAAGATGCCCACTAAAGGTGATGCGGTTGACAAGAAAGAGTGATGGAGGATGAGATGGATGGAAGGAAGGCGAGGCGTGAGAGAAAGTGGCTCCCTGGTGGGACCCCTGCATATTTCCGCCCCCCCCCGGGTGAAACCAGGTGTGAGTGCGAGCCAGACAGCTCCGGCAGGCTGCCTTTACTTGACGCAGCCCTGTCATTACTGTTACCTACCTGGCCCCGAGGCCACCTGAACTCACCTACACACACAGTGCGTGCGTGCGTGCGTGCGTGCGCTATGAATTGTTAAGTCTGCAGTGTGTGAATGTAATTGTGTGTGCATATGTTTCTTTTTACTCCTTTATACTGTACCTTGTGTTTTAAGTGCAAAGGTAAATTAGGTTAAGGGCAAAGGAATATGCAGTTAACGCACACACACACACACACACACACACACACTTGCATCTCAGCTCTATAAATGTTTCTATAAATGTCTCATAAATGTTAAATATACTTCTGCAGCACTGGTTTACTTCCCCCAGTTAATGTAATTGTGTGACATCTTTATGAATGAATTGATGAGCACATTCATTTGCAGTGCGGTAATGAAGCAAAACTACACATATTCCAATTTTTTTACCTTTTCAACAGCCTAGCCCCTTGTTAACTTCCTGTCAGTTAATGTACTTCACAAACACTGCAACAGGAAATCAACTTGGGCCATTATGAATGTTTATGTTCACAACTGTGCAATGGTCTATTCACTAAACCCAAAGTAAAGGAAATTCCCTGTTTGCATGCTAATGAAAGAGTTTGTTTTAAAAAAAAAAAAATCAAAATGAAATCCTCTGACTTTCCTTTGACCCGAACCCAGACATCTGTCCCTCTCTCCTCCCTTCATCTGTCTCCTCTCTCTCTCCCCTGTTATTCCTTTGACCTGTTAATTCTTCCACCTGCTAATGTGGTTTCTTTTTTTTCCGTCACTGCCGTCATGTGGTTAAAAATGATAATGCAGTCTGTCAACTGCAGCACAAGCACATTCATATCAACATAAATGTGATTGGTTTTTAAGCCAAATATTAATCCACAGTAGCAGCATTTCCTTCCAGACCACCATGTGAGAGCACATGCTGCTACATGCCCACATAAAGCACTTGACCATCCCTCTCAGATTTAGGATTGTGAGGCACAGCTGTGCTTTCCGCCCTGACTTGTTCCCGTCTCGTGTAAACTCACCCGTCAAATCCACAACACAGAGGCAAAATGGCTTCCCCGGCAATTTGTTGTCCCTCTTCGGGTGGATGATGGCGTTTAAATTGAGAATGTTTATGGTGTTGAGACACTGTGTTTGCTCAGACGTCAGACAAATGTGATAATGGGGCGAACAATCGATCAAACGATTGCTTACTTCTCACCAGACCCAAGCAGAATCTGTGGATTTTTTTCACAGTTTTCAGCGATGATCCAGAATGAAATTATGCAAACTTTAGCGTACTGTTTATCTGCTTGGAGCGGAGATGTATTAACATTCTGAGTTTTATTTTAATTTGTTTAAATCTGATCTGTGGAAAATCTGCAGAAATTCTACGGAAAATCCTGTGTCCGCAGATTCCGTGAGGCCCTGCTTATCACATCTTCACCATTGGGAGGCTTTAAATCACTTCTTTGAAACGTACTTATGACCTTATCAAGACACAAAAAAAAAACTAAGTACATGAATACTTACATACTATTAATGCTAAATAAGGGGTTTCAAATAAAGTTAGTTTTCTTTATCCGAATCAAGGCTTGAAGAAGAGAGGTTTTTTCATGTCATACAAAGACAGATTGGAGATGTTTTGATTATTTCAATAAAAGACGACTTTCTTTGGACACTTGATTTAATGCCATTTTTTTCTGAACATACTGTTTGATGAGTCCTGACTGCACTTCATATTAATACATAGAAGGAAAAAAGGAGCCTCACAGACACCTGCTGTTTGAAGGTTCAGTATTTGTGAGCTTTCTGTTCTGACTTCCTGGCTTTAAAAGTGACCATGTCTCTCTTCTCTTCTTTCAGGGTCGTCCAGGGGCTCTCGGTGAAGTCGGTCAGAGCGGACCAGAGGGGCCACGTGGGGGCCCGGGGCCTACAGGGCCTAAAGGAGAGAAGGGCCATGTTGGCCTGAAAGGACCATCTGGCCCCAAAGGAGACAAGGTGAGTGTCATAGATCTTAACAGTAATGGGGAAAGGGAAGTTTGGGGTCCCCTGCTGGAGCTGCTGTCCCCGGGCACTTGACCCCGAATAAGCGGATGAAGATTCAATTCAATTTGATTTTATTTATAGTGTCAAATCAAAACAGGAGTTATCTCAGGAAACTTTACAGATGGAGTAGGTCTAGACCACACTCTGTAATTTACAAAGACAATTCCACCCCCAAGAGCAAGCATTTGGTGGAACAGTGGCGAGGACAAACATCCTTTTTACAGGCAGAAACCTCGGACAGACCCAGGCTCTTGGTGGGCGGCAGAGACACTGATACAGATGTGCAGAAATATAATTCATAATAATTATAGCAGTTGGTATGATAAACACTAGCAATTATACTACCAATAAAGATAATAGAACTATGACTAGAAATAACAGTAGTAGCAGTGCAGGGCGTAGCAGGGCATAGAGCAGGACCACCACGGCAGCAGCTGCAACCACGTTCCAGGTGCCACCACAATCCAAGGAAAACCGCGAGGCGAGAAAACATAAGGACTCCTGGGGAATATGCTCGCCGGAACTAAGTATAGATGGATGGATGGATTTCATGACCAAAGCTAAATGTACAACTCATCCAAACATTATCAATCAGAACCGTCTGCATCAGTAACATATTTTCACCATCAGGTATTGCTGTTTAAAATAATTATTATTTAATCATACAGGGACCTATGGGAGTGCCAGGGTTCCAGGGAAATGACGGAGTACCTGTAAGTAAACCAGAAACACAAATACACACAATATGCATTCATACACTTAGACATATCCTTGATCCTACTGTAGTTATTGTCATAGTTTTTATATGTTCATATCCTATCTGAAGCAGTCTAAAGTTACGAACAGCCACTAGGCAGATATTATTTATTTGAGAAGTGATTACATTCAATTTAATGCATTGCATGAGGACATTTAGGGTTTTTTTCCACAGAAAGTAAACCCTAACCGCCTTTATATTTGATGTTTAGACTGAACAATGGAATTTTAATGGATACAAAATCATTACAAGTAGCATCACACTTTTGTAAAATAGTTTTCTGTTGAGCTTTGTTCCCATTTTACAGTACGAGGTCGACACGCGCATCACAAACAGACACATTTGACGGAAAGTGTTTTTGGAGTAGAATTGCAGACTCCACATTCAACTTTAAGTTGAATATGTAAAATCCAAGAGCTACACACGAAATGTAGACCTTCTTTTTGGTTTCAAGTTGAATATTTAAGGTTCATCTCATTGAATAAATAACATTTGGAAATGGGAATTTAAACAGTAATTTTCAGCTGCAGTTGTTTTGTATCTTAAGACAACAAAAGTTCACATTATAATAAAAAAAAAAAAGAATGGCGCAGTCAGTGATTGTTCCTGAGCAGTACCCCTTCCTCACTGTCTGTCTGTAGGGTCACCCGGGTCAGGGCGGGAGCAGAGGACCACCAGGACTGGACGGATGTAACGGGACCAGAGGCGAACCTGGAGATCCCGGCTTCGGGAGTGGAGAACCTGGAATCCCTGGAATTTGTGTGAGGACAAACTTCCATTCCCCTTTCGATTCCTCTATATCTTATGTGGATGTTTGAATGCAATTATTTAGAGAAAATACAGTTCATTGTCACTGCTTGGGATGTAGATTAATATTGATGGCGTTCGTTGCTCTAACAGGGGCCTACCGGGCCAAAGGGTCAGAAAGGAGAGCCTCGATTCATCTCAAACGGCATCACGGTAAGGTCTCGCACTTTCCTCTTCTTCTTTTGTTTCCTGTCTTTTCCTGAAGAGCATGTTGTGTTTAAAGTGCTGTGTCGATAAAGTTGAAGCAAGTCGCGTTTCCACTTCTTCCATTTCAATCTAAAGCCTTTACACTCTGCTCATACAAATTTAGTAATTTTTGGATCAATATGTTTTGTGTCTTCATTTAGTAAAGTTTTATGAAAACGTCAGACTTTTGTATTGTTTTTAGAGTCATGACACAATTTCAATACTTGTGTTAAAGCTTTAGTGCGTAACTTTTTTATATTAATGAACGTCCGTCAGAAATATCTCAAAATAAACTTAACAGATTTAATTAAATCTGATGGAAAGTGACTAGTATTTGGTGTGGATTTGGTCTGAGATTCAAGAATTTTAAGACCCTAACTTAACATTTGGAACATAACATTTAGATGAGCCCAAACAAGTATTAAGAAATGTTTTTTGATTTATTTATTTTTGTATAATTTTTCTGTCATCACAATTTCATTAATCATTGTGCAGCTGGAAACTAAGTTGAAACGGTGCCTGCACGTGTCAGCCGAGTCAGCCTGGAGTGTTTGAGTTGGCCACCAGGTGGTGCTACAGCAACAGTAGAGTCAAATTAAATAAGCAAATAACAAAGTAGTAGTGCATCTGTGCAGAAATTGTCCAAAATTTTGATCTGAAAAATCCGGAGAGAAGAAGAAAAATTTACAAAGATCCAAAATGTCTAAAAATGTAGATAAAAAAACAAATTAAAATGTAATTTCATAAAAAAATTAAATTAAGGGGATTGCAGGGTTTTCTCTGCCATTATAAGGTTTAGGTGTAGCACCCGAGCCGTTTAGGGCATCACCTAAGCTGAATGAATGTCACTTTTCTCAGATCTTTTCTCAGAATGGTTGTAGTTTGTCCTCAGTGACCTTCTTTAGCAAGTTTTGTCTTTAAGCTTTTTTGACTGTTATTTATTATTATCTGCTCTAGCTTTTCCAACATTTTAGACACAGATATGGTGATTATAATGGTCTAAGACAGTGGTTCTCAACCTCTTTGGGACCAGCACTATCCACTATCCAGGTCCCTTACCGTCCCCCCCATCAAATAAGAGCGCCTCCCGTCATCATCTGAACAAGCCCTGGGGGGCTGTACCACCCCCTGTTGAGAAACACTGATCTGAAATTGCATTTTATTTATTTATTTATTTAAAAACGTAACATTATCTTGAGGTGGGAACCCCTAAACCCACCCGCGAAATATGTGCACCTAAGTCTTCCACAAACCCAGGGAAAACACTGGGATCGTGCTTATTAATTATGTGTTTGTTTTGTTTTTTAGAGTATACCAGGTATACCAGGAGTGGACGGTTTTCCTGTAAGACTCTTTTTCTATTTCCTATGCAACGATAAATAATCTTTAATAGAAAACAACATACCAGAGCACTGTGAAATGTTGCACATTGAACGCAACGTTTTTTCCTCTGCAGGGTATCAGAGGTCCTGATGGTCCACCTGGTTTCCCCGGTCCGAGAGGGCCGGAGGGATTCTCCGTACGTAAACTCATTCATCTGTTTCTGTCCCTGCCTCTTAATTAGGGTTGTGTATCGGCAAGAATTTGGCGATACGATATGTATCACGATACGTGGGTTACGATTCAGTATAGTGCAATATATTTCGATACTGTGCGTAAGGTGATATATTGGGATCTTTTTAAAGTATAATTTTAGAAAAACTAATATTTGAAAAAAAGACATGATGTTCATAACAGTCAAAGAAGTTTACTTTAGGTAAACAATTCAGTACACAGAAAATCAAACTGCCAGTTTGGGATTCACAGATTCTTAGTGAGCTTATTTTGATATGCTAAAGTAGGCCAAAGTTCAGCCATAGCTACATTGTTAGCTTCTAGCAAAAAGTCAGGCACTGCTAGGCACTGTTAGGCAAGGACACTAGTGGTGCGTCTCAGCATAGCCATCTAGCGGTAGGGGGTTTAAACACAACATAAATGTGAACCAGTGTCTTACATGAATAATTTTGAAAGTTTAAAAAAATATTGATATTGCCTTTTTGAAAATTGATACAGTATTGTCAAATAGAATATCGCGATACTCAAGTGTATCAATTTTAACTTTTAACTTATTATCACATTCAGTGACACATTATATTAGATTAGATTAGATAAAATTAGATTAGGTTAGATTAGATTAGATTAGATTCAACTTTATTGTCATTGTGCAGAGTACAAGTACAAAGACAACGAAATGCAGTTTGCGTCCAACCAGAAGTGCAAAAAAGCAGAAAAGTGCAATGTGATATACAAAGTATTTACAGGTGGTGCATAGACAGGACAAGAAATATATTGCAGTGTTATAAGAGCAGAGAGCTTAGTAGGTTAATTGTCACTGGGATAATATATGTTGTAAACATCAAATGTTCCTTTGTTTGCACCTTGAATGATGGGTTTGTAGCAACAGATGTAAAAACTGAAGGATCCTTTCAAAACCTGCCTGAGGAATGAGTAAATATCTTACAGAATTTGTGTTAAAAATGCCACAGAACCAGTTTAAGATATGAAAAAATGCTTCATTATTACATGAACTATAGTGTTTATTGACTCATAAAGGTTTCAGATTAAATCCTACTATAATAGGTATTTAACTTAGCTTAGCTTTTTTGTTTCCTCAAAATGTTTAAGAATAAAGAAAGTAATTCCTATTCAATTATTAAGTGTTATTACATTATTAGTTACACTACTTTTTAAGTTATGATTGCCGGTATATGGGTATAAGAATGTTATTGTTATTTCAATGATTTTTTTTACATTTTAACCAACATTAAAAGACAGTCATTAGACACTAATCTGTTCTATCCATCTAAGATTTTTTTTTTATTTGAAGGATTTGTGAATATTGTTTTTATTGCTGATTTTGCTGTCTGTGAAAGTGAGTGTGATTCTGTCGTCTGTCTTCAGGGTCTGCCTGGTCCTCCCGGCCCCCCGGGGCCAATGGTAAGTCACCTAAAACAATATTGTGGTTTATTATGTTCTGTTATCCAGCAGTACGCATATTAGGGCCCTTGTAGCTTCATCGTAAATAAATGGCGAAGCCGGGGTGAGAAAAAAAACTTCAGAGTCTTTTTCTCGTAAATTTCTTGTAGAATTTACCACTTTTTTTCTTAAGATTATTTTTTGGGGAATTTTTAGGCCTTTATTTTGACAGGACAGCTGAAGACATGAAAGGGGAGAGAAAGAGGGGAATGACATGCATGCAGCAAAGGGCCACAGGTTGGAACCCGCGGTCACTGAGTTGAGGAGTAAACCTCTATATATGGGCGTGCGCTCTACTAACTGAGCTATCCGGGCACAGAATTGACCACTTTAATGTCAGAGAATATCCAAGTTTCTTTCTTGTAAATATGTGAGTCTTTTCTTGTACATTTTCCACTTTAATCTCAGAAAATCTCAGTATTTTTTATATATATTTTTTTACCTACAAGGGCCCTAATACGCCGCTTTAGTACACAGTGGCGGTACAGGAGGGTTTCCACTTCTAAAAGTTGTTGGTTTTTGTTCTTTTAAGTGCGTTTTGTTAACCCTTGTTGTTTTTAGGGGAGCCGTAGTGACGGATATGAAGGAGAGAAAGGAGACAAGGTACGCTTTGTTAACTGAAGAGCACATACATGTAGATGCACATGCACACACACACACACACACACACACACACACACACACACACTGTAACATCTGGGAGTCTTTTTTTGCTTTACTTTTTTTTTCTCAAACGCACAAATTGTGCTTTTGCACAATAAACTGCAGATTATTTACATAAAGTTTATCTTCACAGACTTAATAATTAAGCCAGGAAAAGCAACTTGTCTTAAAATCATTTGGACACTATAATAAGAGTGACAGCCATTTGGACAGTGTGAAAAATGGTTTACGTGCCATTTACTGTACCAAAGTATGTGATTTCCCGCCTGAGGAATGTTGTAACAGATGATATAAACACTGATATACACTTTCTCACCTAAAAATCAGACATCAGAAACAGCAGACTCAGGGTGCTCTAGCTGGGTCCTCGGTGTGTGTGTGTGTGTGTGTGTGTGTGTGTGTGTGTGTGTGTGTGTGTGTGTGTGTGTGTGTGTGTGTGTGTGGGCTTGTTTAACTATATTTGTGGGGTCCAAATACCGAGTCCAGTATACTTGTGGGGTCCCGACAGCTTTGTGGGGCCAAAATGCTGGACCCCACAAGTTTAAAGGGCTGTTTGAGGGTTAAGACTTGGTTTTAGGATTAGGGTTAGAATTAGGTTATGGTTAAGGTTAGGGTAAGGGTTAAGGTTATGCATTTAGTTGTGATGGTTAAGGTTAGGGTAAGGGTTAAGGTTAGGCATTTAGTTGTGATGTTTAAGGTTAGGGTAAGGGGGTAGGGATTGCATTATGTCAATGACGGGTCCCCGCAAAGATAGTGCCACAAACCTGTGTGTGTGTATGTGTGTGTGTGTGTGTGTGTGAAGTGAATTGTTTGGACATATGCATGTTTAAATCTGACTGGTGGTGGCTTTGCAACTTGCACTTCTTCCGTCCAACACACATTCATTTACCCTCCATCTATATCCTTCCCTCCTTTAACCCCACCCATCCCTGCATCCCTCCATCCTCCTCCTCCTCCTCACTCCATCCCCAGATTGACTACTGGGCTTTTTTTTGTTTGTTGCATCCGTTTCCTGTATGATAAAAAAGATCACACCTCTACTTGATTCAGTCTGGTTTGTTCTTTCAAATGATCCGTGCTGCCACTGAGACAAGTCACACACTCACCCAGATGTGCAGAATTTTTTTTTTTTGTTTAGATCTGGAATCAGTGTTTTACCTCGAATCATAATCAAATCTTCCCCCATAAATAATAATAATAAAGAAAATCTACTTAAAATACAGTTTGTGAGTCGTACCAGTGGCAATACACACTTTGTTTCCCTCACTGTTGAATGACAGTTCAGAGATTTTACATGATGAAGTTTTTCTTCCAAATTGGGAAAAAGAAAAGATCAAATGTTGAAGTAAAATTCATCCAATCTCAATCAGGACGTGCATCGCCTTCTATTTGGTGGTGTTACATATGAAAATCTCTCCTTAAATCAAAGCAAACTTCAACGTTTAAATGTCCGAGCTGTCACTCTGGAGGACGATCTGTGGACTGTAACTGGGTGCTGGAATCACTCGCTCCTACTTCCCACGTTGCACTTTATTCCCCCCTCCCTTTAAAATCACGTTTTGGCCATCCTGGTGGTGAACTCTGGGATTTGTGGTTAATTTGCCTGCTCTTTGACTCCTCGCCCTGCATCCACCCACCCATCTCATTTTGAACACTCACACAAAGAGTACTAACATGTCATCTCCCTCCCACACACGCTGCATGCATCGCACCGTAAGCCTGAACCACACGGACCTCAGAGAGAATCAGGGTTGAACTGGATGTGGAAACAGCTGGATTTACTGTGGAGTCTGTTGGAGAAACATTATTGTAGGGTGATATTCAAATTGTCCTGTGTGGCATTTGAGTTTATCTTGTAGCCGTGGGGAAAACGAGGGGGGGGGGGGAGCGAAACCTCTTAAAAATGATCAACAAGAAACTCAAGATAAGGCATCCTTAAGCTCTCTCTGCTTTGACTTTCATGTCGTCCTCTCTCCTTTCACCGTTTCTTTATCCATCCTCAAGGTTTTCATCTTTGCATTCATTTACTCTTCTTATTTGACCAAATCTATCTATCTATCTATCTATCTATCTCTATCTATCTATCTATCTATCTATCTATCTATCTATCTATCTATCTCTTCGTGGCCAGAAGTATGTAGACAGACCTGCTTTTTGGGGTTATTTCATTGTGAAATCCTGATGCTACAGCATACCAGGATGAGTTATGTAAGAATCAGTTCCCCTTCAAGGAGCCACAGCGTCAAAATCAGAGGTGGAAAGTAACTCATTACAAATACTCACGTTACTGTAATTGAGTAGTTTTATGAGAGTTTTTTTTTTGTGTATTTTTACTTTTTTGTGTATTTTTTTTTTAAATATGTAATTTGACTTTAATTTGAAGTATTGTACTTTGCTACATTTTAAATCACATCTGTTACTGGGTAAAAAAAATGGTTTTAGTTTTGGTTTTGGCATAGTTGTTTTTCTTTCTTTAAAGGTATTTTTGGCTTTGTGCAAAAGACAGCGATTTAATTTAATAAATATAATAATAAATATAAAATAAAAAAGTATATGTCCCCCTGCTGTTAAAAAGTAAATTTTACTCTGAGTAAATTTTAAATGAACTGAAACTGGAATAGATTTTTATACCGGTAATTTTACTGGTAAAGTCATCAAAGTAATAGTACTATTAGTAGAATATTTTTGTACTCTTTCCATCTCTGGTCAGAAGCACAGTGTCCGAGTGTTATGTTTGGGTGTGCACATACTTTTGGTTGTCTATTTTTCTTTCTATCTACTCATTGTTTTTTTTTCTTCTTTTCCCCTCATTTACACGTTTCCTTCAACTTGTTGCTGCTCTTTTTTTTATTTCTGCCCCTTTTACTCCTCCAATTGTTTCCTTCCTATATCTACTTCTTTTCCTCTCACCTCTCCCATTATGCCCTGCTTCCTCTTGGCTAACGGTGTGTTGTGTGTATTTCGGACTCCAGGGCGACTCGGGTCTTCCCGGACCCAGCGGAACTCCCGGCGACGGGTCGCTAAGAAGCGAACAAACTCTCACTATCTACAAAGGAGATAAGGTAACACAGCAAGGGAAGGCTATAGGACCCGAGGTTGTAGCGCTTCCTCAACACACACACAAACACATACATGGATGTGGTGGGCTTTCGTTATAAAAGTGGTATAAAGGAAGTGAGTAACACAGCAGGCAGGCAGGCGGCAGGCAGTTTGTTGTTAAAAGAGGAAGAGGAGCAATGATTGCAGTAAACTTTACAGCCACGGAGGGGAGGACAAACGAGGAGTCAAAGGAGGACAAGACCTGGGGAGAGATGGAGGACAGGTTGGTCCAACAGTCCAGCAACACAAAGCAGAGCTACTCTGGGGACAGAAATAATCTCAACCTTTGCTTAATGTCAATGTCAATTTTATTTGTATAGCACCTTTCATCAAACCCAAAGTGCCTTCCATTGATGAGTGGATTATTATTATTATTATTATTATTATTATTATTATTATTATTATTATATCATGCAGTAACTGAACAGCCCTGTGACCTACCAAAATAAAAGCTTCCATCATCAGAAATACATGAAAATAAATCATATTGCCAAAGAGACTGTTCTCCCCGAAAAACGCTCCCATAGGTCGTTTTTTCAAGCAGCAATTACGACCTATATTTAGGTTTCTAGTGGTGGCGCCCTCTAGTGGCCATAATAATTATGACGGCAGCAAAGCAGGAAGTTAGTTGATGAAATATAAGAGCGCCAATAGTGGATGGGTCAAACAAACACAGGACTTTCACCTAGGAGAACAGGGTTTGTGTCCAGTTTGAAACTCAAAGTAGCCTAAACTGATCGAGATCTGAGGAGCAGTTAACCACAGTCCTCACAAATCCACCGGATTTAAAATACCAACACAAACAAAAGTGGAAGGAAACGGAAAATACAGAATTTCCTGCAGCACCGTAGCAATCCTAGAAGTGGAACGCAAAGGATATAGACTACGTACGTAGTAACCTTCAGGAAGTGAAGTAAAGTCTGATTTTAACCCAATCCACCATCTTTTTATAAAGTTAACCAAGTAGTTTTTGTGCCTGCCTAAACATAACCAATTGCGACCATTTCACAGCGTAAAAGACGCGTTTAAAATCCCGACCTTTACGTTCAAAACCTCGACCGACTCTCAGATTTCCTGGTTTAGATATGAGGATGAAAAACGCTCCTGTGAGTCGTATTAGAGGGTAGAAATGACCCATATCGTCGTGTGATTTAGAGAACTTGTTGGAACTGTAGATCTTTGGCTCCTTTCATTGAGGTGTAGCTCAACCAATCAGATCCTTTCTGCCTCCAGAGATTCTTGGATTGTGATAAAAGTATGGTAACCTAAGCAATGATCTTCATACTAAGACCAGCCTCTCTCCATCAACCCTATATGTCCTCACTCCTCCACTCACTCAACAGCCCCTTCAGTGGCTTTTGTCACAGTCCCCGTCCTCCAGTCAACGGTCACCCATCTCTCCTCCCTGTCTTCCCTAAAAGCCCCAAATCTCTCTGCCGTTGCCCCCGCCATCTCCCTCGTCGCCACAGTGATCAGTGTAAACAGCTCTCTCTTCCCTTGGTTACGGCATCCAGGGCGACGTGGGCTTGCCCGGTGACCCCGGCCAGCCATTGGTCAATGGCATTGTGGAGTTTGTGGGTTTTCCCAAAGGAGACAAAGGAATGCAGGTTTGTTGGAAAACGCAACTCTTCTGGTACTCGGGTTTCTGACGGCGAGCAGGATGAGCTGCACCGTGTCAAAGGATGGTCGAATGCAGCCATGTGTCCCTCAGCATCCTTCCTAATCTTTACAAGTTTCTCTTGGTAATTAAAGGACAAATCTGGCGCAAAATGAACCTAGGGGTTAATATCACGTGTACCGAGTCGACCGTTCTCTGGGATTAGTTTTCATGCTAATCGAACGTGACCAGTTTCGAACAGTCACGATCAGTCAAACGCCAAATGCCGTGCAATCAGTAACCAGTAACATAGCTCAAGCATGGCGTTCGTCATTCGACTGATCGTGACTGTTTTCCCAAGATGGCGCCCGCCTGTACACATGAACGCTACTGTCTTTATAAACTTTGTTTTTAATAAACTGTCTCTACACTTGCTTCGGTGTACATGTAGCAGTGTTCGAACTATACCGTTGCCTTCGGGGGAGCCCACTTTTTTCCACGCTGGGGGTCGTAGTGCGCTTGCGACTTACAATGACTTACAAAGATACATACTGTAACAGCTACAAGTGTATGCACTACAGGATTTACCCTATTATACTTTATCGACAGGAGTAGATAGGTCAAATAGCAAACAGCCAGCCACAAATAGTCTATAAACAAAGCATCAGGCTGTTTTTGAGATTTCACATGAACAACGGTTAAAGTTACTCAGGCTACCGAAGAATACCAGAACTCCTCCGTTCAATTAGACCTTAGCAACGCACCCCAAGTTTCCATCCTTAACAAACAGCCATGAATATCGGCTCTTCCAGTCTCTCCACTCAAGAACTTTGCGCGCCGATTAATGGCCTCCAACATTTATATTTTTTCTATGAATCTTTGAGTTAACATGTAGCCTACTAAACATGAGTTGAATTTGCACCGCAGCGCTGCCACGCCTTGATGCTCATAACAAGAATAGCATGTATAGTTATCTTTATTGAAGTGAATTAGGTTCAAATCGCCGACATGCATGAATGAGATTTTTGCAGTTTTACACATAATAATCCACGATGATCACATTACACAAAACTGAAATTGCACGTCAAAATGACACATATTTTTAGAGACCCCCTAAAATTTCACAAATCACGTTTTCAGGGGAGCCCATGTCTTATTAAGGGGAGCTGAGCTCCCCCTAGCTCCCCCGTAGTTCGCACCCTGCATGTAGGGACCCTCATTATGCTACCATGGAAGTGTGGTGCTATTTTGAGCCTTGTTATTGGTATAAAAATAGCGATTTCTTTTTACTTTACCAGTGCCCCAACGACTAGCGTTATAAGCTAATTAGCGGTTTGCGCTAAAACTGGTCACATTCGATTAGCATGAAAACAAATCCCAGAGAACGGTCGACTCGGTACCCATGTGTTATTAACTCCTTGGTTCATTTTGTGCCGGATTTGTCCTTTAAGTGAACAAAATGGATACATGACTCTACTTACTTTTTTTTGTACTTTCCAAACAAGCCATTGGTTTTCTACACAGTATGAAAACTTTCAAAAGATAATCCATCCCAATAAGCATTTCAGCAGCTTTACTGTTTTATTTATATTTAAAGTAAAACATGCTTTTTTTGTAATCATCACGTAATGGAGTTGTTAGCAGACTTTTGAAAAGCTGTCTTTTATTGTTGCATTGAAGGACGCTCCAAGATAGGAGTGTTGTTCAGTAAACCACAACTTTTGTTTTTATCCTTTTGATACCATGATGGTTTAATGTTCCTAAATAATCCAGTGTTTCTTTTTCAGCACTCAAATGCACTTTAATTTATGAACGTCAACGAGTCCTTGAATGCACCAACGGAGGACAGTTTTGAATCCAATCTTTGAATCAAATGTCCACTGTGATGAAAGTTGATTTACCGTATACACTGAAAAACAATTGCACGAAGAACAAAGGAGTTTTTACTCCTATTGACCGTGACCTGGGGTACTCAAAATATACAGCCTGAGGGGATAGTTTCAAACTCAAAGTGAAGGGTGGGGGTTGGGGTGGTTGTGCAGTATATAGTCTGCGGAGTACTTGCTGGTCAAAGATAGCCGTCTGATACAGTTTGCACGGACTTACGAAAGGTATGTTCAATCATAAAGAATGTGTAAGACTCTCAATATTGCTCACAGTTCATTTCGTGCAAAAATGATGGCGCTCTCATGGTTACCTTTGTTCTCTCTCTGTCTCTCTCAAAGGGTGAACCTGGCCGAAAGGGATTCAGAGGATTCACTGGCAATCCTGGACAACCTGTAAGTGGTTTTTCTTTCTTCCAGAGACATACATTTCCAATGGCATTTCTGTACAATAAATATTGCTTGTGTGTGTTAAGTGAGAATATACCAAACGTACAGAAAAAAACCCAACGTAACTTTACTTGAAAGAATCGAAAACAGCTGAGAGATCAATTAAGAGAAATTCTGGCTCATGAGACTCAACTATGAAGAATTTTTTTTTTAAATTTATTTCCAGGGACTATTCGGCTATCGTGGTGAACTTGGAGAGAAAGGCATTCCTGGATACCCCGGGGCAAGAGTAAGAGATAACTACCGTATTAGACTAATTCCATGCATTAGAAGTAGAAATATCCTCCCCTGACCTCAGCATACTGGAGCATCCTTATCATGTTCTATTTCCATGGTGAAATGTATTGATCTATCACTTTTCCTTTCCCCTTTCCTCTGTGGTGGATGTTGTCTTTTATTCCACCGAACAGGGTCCCCCTGGCTTTAACGGGCCTCCTGGAGCTCCAGGACAACAGGTGGGCTTTTGTGACCGTAAACATGAGTCATTTTATGTAGGCCTATAATCAGCAGAATGACATAATGCATAAAGCAACGGTTTTGTGTAATCCCCTTCACTTCCTCCATTATGTTCCTACATTATCACACTTTGTGGTTTATTTAGAAACATTTTTTACATACATATTTAAGTGTAAAACCATCTTTCATCTGTACAGTAAATTCAAACCAGATTTCTTTTTTTTCTGACACAGGGATTAATAGGTAATCCAGGTTTCCCCGGGCAACAAGGATACATAGGACCCAAGGTAAAATGAGTGTGTTTGTGTTTTTGCTGTGTGGCAACTCCATACTGCATATAGGCTGCATACAGTATTTATTGTTCTAACCTTGATAGTGTTGTGTTTTGCATTTAGATTACAAGTAATCAACACAATCAACTGTTTTATACCAACAGGAGATGGAACAATATAAATACGTCAATCAAAATTCAACTCATAGTTATTTTGTTTGTTTTCTGATGTGTTCCTCAAGCTGTTTTAGCACCATCCATGATTACTTTAAACATTTTCCAGCCGTGAAAAGCTTCTTCATTTAACTTATTATTATTTTTGTCACTTTTTCAGTGTGAACACACTCAACTACGTAGTACTCAAAACCTGCCTAGAATGAACACTGTATGAAGTGCTTTTTTTCGTTGCAATACCATTGTTTCTCCAGCAGATGGCGAACATGTTTGTTAAATGAATTTGATCAAGGATGGTTTAATATAAAAAAGCCGATGAAGAAACTTCCCCCTTATGGTTTTATTCTTGTTATTTAGCACGATGCTGTTAACTGGTAATGATTTAATTTAATTGTTCAGTTTGTGTGGTTCAAATAGGTTTAAAAGACTTATTTAAAGTTGTAGGAATACCACACAGTAAGCTAGCAGTAATATCCAGCTAGCAGGTTACATATATAGTGTATATATATATATATATATATATATATATATATATATATATATATATATACAGTGTATATATATAACCTGTAAATTAGGGAGCTTTTGACAAAGCTATGTCTCTCAAAATATCAAAGTTAGCCATTTATTCAAAACAGCAACTATGTTAAATCACTTTGGATTCCTTCAGCTTGGCACAAGCTTGTCACAACAACAAGCTTCATATAGCTTTCACTACTTTCCCTATGTTTCCGCCTATGTGATATGTATTTCCTTTTATTTTGTGTGTCTCTAAAAGGGAGACCAGGGCGACCCAGGACCACCTGGACCTCCGGTTTACCTTTCTAATCTGGGCACTTTAGTTCAAGGTAACACAAAATACAAACTCATCATTTGTGGGAGGAAGAGGGCGTTAAGGGAACAAGAAGGGGAGGAAACAGCATGGATCGCACTCTAAAACATCCATGATCCCACTGCAGTTTTAGGCAAGACCCGCCATACGAAGCTGTCCAATTGGTTGAGGTTAGGCTTTGACCCACAAGTGTCAAACTTAAGGCCTGCGGGGCAAATCCGGCACCTTGCAAATTTTGATCCGGCCAGCATATCAATTTAGGTTCAAAATTGTGTCCATCCTAATTGTGCACCAAACCAAAAGAAAATGTAAACTTTTTTTCAAACTGCAATTATGCAACACTTAAAGCAGAATTTGGCAGATGTGCCAACTTTGAGTCTCAGAAATTCCCCAAGAAGTATAGAGTTTTCATATTCAGGCTGGTTTTCATGGTGCTTTTTGACATTTTTGTAGCTTTTTGTCGACCAAACTGTAAGTGAGAAGGCTACATGAAACATGCATTAATACAGTCACAAAATACTTTACATTTTCAAAATAAAATCATGTCTATAAACTATACATGTCTGGCCCTCGATGCAATTCTCATTTTCCAGTGTGGGCCTTTGTGAAATTGAGTTTGAGTTTCCTGAGGTTAGGATAGGGCGGGTCTTGCCTAGAACTGCAGTGGGTTCCATAATAACGCCAAAAGCACATATTCGTAATAAAAAATAAAATATATATATATATATATATATATATATATATATATATATATATATATATATATATATATATATATATATATATATATATATATATATATATCTATATATATATATCTGTACTAGTTTCTTGTGTTGACTTTCTCTTCTCTGATTGGCTGTAGGACCAACAGGTGACCCGGGTCTCAACGGCCTCCCCGGTGCCCCCGGTGACCAGGGATTTCAAGGAAACCCAGGACCACCAGGCCAGCCAGGGATTGTTGGATTTGGTACAGGTAATATACGCAGACACTCATAGTATAATACAGATATGCAAGGGGCAGGGTCCAAAATTAGCACACATAGAATAGAATAGAATAGTTTATTCGTCATTGCTTTACAGACACATCAGCCAAATGCTGGTAAAATATAGAGGTGGCTGGTAGATTTGCTTCACTCATCAGCCCAAAAACACATTTGTAATCTATTGAGTGGCTGGTTACAATTTGAACATTCAATAGCCATTTGGCTGGTGGATGAAAAAGTTAATTGCGGACCCTGGCAATGGGTTTATGTTTACATAAATTAAATAAATCAACCCATCTCCGCTGTTCTCATGTGCAGGTCGTCCTGGAGCTCCAGGTTTCCCCGGCAACAGCGGCCCAAAGGGAGAGAAAGGAAACCCAGGCATACAAGCGTATGGGTCGGAAGGAATCCCTGGCTCCCCTGGACTCCCCGGCCCCCCCGGCCCTCCTGGACCTCGGGGCCCGTCTAGTACGTTCACACAGAATCAACTGACAAAAGCTCTTCCTTCACAGCTGGTCGTGATAGGAACTGTCGTGGCTCATTTGAGAGACGAGAAGGCTCCCGACGGAAATGACAAAACCCACTGAATAGAGCCGACCGATAAAGGATTTTTAGGGCCGATATTGATACAAATATTTGGTGATTTAAAGATCCGATATTACGATATATCGGCCGATATATATATATTTTTTTTAAATCCAGAAACGCGTAACAAAACATAAACAGACTTCCTTAACATTAACATCCCCACTAGAATAATATGATAATGCCGTTTAAAAATAAACAGAGGGACATCAAAATGTTCTGATAAATAAAATGTAGAAAAATACAAACTTAAGATATGAAACTTTAAGGGTTAAACACGAGTGTTGCCAACAGGGATGTTGTAGAGCACCCTGCGCCAACGCCACCACTCAGAACATGGTTTAAGGGTGTTTTGTCCGTTTTTATTTTATTTTTTAAATATTTATATTTATTGGCCATTATAAATTGCGATACCGATAGTTTGGAAAATGCCTAATATCGGCCGATAATATCGACGGGCCAATATTATCGGTCGGGTTCTACCACTGAACATAACCACAACTATTTTAAACTTCCCTTTGTGTCTTGTTTATGTTGTGCATGTATGTTGTTTGTGACTGCTGTGACAAAGCACTTTGAGCTATAATGCCTTGGAGCTAAAATTATTGAATTTGTTATTATTATGAAGAAAAAACTGTTGTACTTCTAGATGAGGATACAGCATCTTTATCATCCTGTCACTGAGCTGCCTTTCGGCATTAGTAAAAGGATTGTGTATTTTCTTTTTACCAGCCATATTCTCATTATTCTTATTCTTTATTTTATAAAGGACAACACACATGAATTAACATTTCTGTAAATGTGCCGGTGTTAGCCAGCTGGCTAATTTTCCACTGTAGTCCTTTGGCCAGATGATTTTAGACCAGAGCAACAGGAAACAGCAAGATATTACTACAGGTTAAACTATACAGACAGAAGTCAACAAGACACCATACAGAGAGCTGAAAATGTATGTACTGGTATGCTTTCTGTTTTTTTAACCAGCCACAGAAGCTAGTTTATTTCTTAAAGTATAAGACAAGATAGAAACAGACTTTAAAACATCATGGCTGACTGATTTAACTGTCCTCCAAGGATCCATTGAACCCTGCATCATCTATCCTGAGCAGCCCAAAGGCAGGTATCCTAAGCACGGCCATATTGCCACAATCGGCGTGACAATATTCAGCCCGCTAAACTGAAATTCAAAGCAGCAAACACAACTTTCAGCAGGCAGTATCTAACAGGCAAAATGCTTACTTTTGAAGCTACCCTCTGTGCAGGCTGCGGTGGTAAGTACAGTAAAAGGAGAGCGCAGGCTGTTCTTCAGACTTGGACGCGAGGGTCTCTCTACTCCAAGCTTCTTTTTCTCATCTTTGGCCACAAGGTGTCGCCTGCTCTGTACATAATTCACTGATTTTACATGGACGTTATTGCATGGCAGCAGCGTTGTTTTCCAAACGGGGATTTTTTTTTATTTTTTTTATTTTGTCGGTACAAACACATTACAATGAAGGAAAATAATGTTGAAACACAAACTGAAAGAAAATACTAGGGCCGTACTGAATGTCATTTTTTTAATCACATTCAAAGCTTCTTTTCAGTTTTTTTTTTTTTTTTTTTTTTTAAATGAAGCTTCGAATGTCTGTCAGGACATGTTATGACGTCATCACGCTAAAACGTGAAACGTGTACTCAGTTCAGCCTTTCTCCTCTTCTGTCAGTATTTTGCTAAAATACAACAAACAAAAAAAAAGGAAATAATATCCAAATTGAACATTGACTGGAAACTAAAAGGCAGCACAAAAAAACCGAATGACAGTTACATTTTAAAGTGCAGTTTTCAACTGATATTTTCTTTCAACGAACTCAAAAAATCTCTGAGTGTCTTTTGCGACATGTCGCGACTGTCGTGTGTTTATTGCGCAATTTGATATCGCGTAGGCTATTAAAAATAAAAAAACATCTATTGTGCACAGCGGTGGAAGAAGTATTCAGATCCTTTACTTAAGTTAAAGTACTAATACCACACTGTAAAAATACTATCCAAAACAGTTGTGTGTTTAATGGTCTAATCATTTCAGCTGGACTTGTAGGCCGTTTAATTTAATTCATAATAACACATCGTATTTTATAAACTACATGTGTTTCGTGTGTAAAACATCTTAATGTGTAGTAACTAAAGCTGTAACAGATGAATGTAGTGGCGTAAAAAGTACAATATTTCTCTCTGAAATGTAGCGGAGTAGAAGTAGAAAGTGGCATGACTCAACATGTGTACTTAAGTACAGTACTTGAGTAAATATACTTAGTTACATTCCACCACTGATTGTGCAGCCCTACTAATGAACTAACACTCAGGGCCCTATCCGGCTCCCGGCGCAGCGCAACGCCCGACTTTGCTAGTGTCTTTGCTAGTTTAAGACCTGTCAGATTCCCGTCCAGCGCCCACGTCGTTTAAATAGGAAAATGCACCTGCGCCCATCTGTGCACCCATGGGTGTGCTAGTCTTACAGGGAGGTGTGTTCAGGTGCATTCTTGGCGTATTACTAGCTCGAGGCAGCGGGAAGAGATGGCGCCATTGACCAACAAAACCTGGTCTAATGTCAGTAACGCAACATGTCATTGTTATTTTAACAGCACATTAGTAAAATGTGCCTAGGCTTATGCACAGCGTGCACACACTATGCTTGTTTTACACACACACACACACACAGCAGCACACAAACATGCAAAAGATTACAAATAAAAATATGGTGCCAATCCGCCATCATAACAGCAATGCACCAAGGTCCAAACACACCTGGCTTTTAAAGGGAATGGGAGCTGACACTCTGATTGGTTTATTGCATGTTACGCCCAAAACACACCTATGAATTAATGAAGACACTAAGTACAAGCCTTTAGAACCATGCGCCCGGCGCATGGACCCTTATTTTTCCGCCGTCAAACTACCAAAAGTGGATTTGGACACGCCCTAAACGCACCTGCGCCAGGCGCTTCACGCCATGCTCTCAGATCGTTAAAATAGGGCCCCCGGGGTTATCGGTAAGTCCAGAACAAACATCCATTCACAGATGATGCATTTGCATTCCCACTGGATACCAAACAATACTATACATGTGTATTCCTAGCAGTTTGTTTCCTTTTGACTGTGTGGGTGCCAAACGGTATGCATGCTGCTTGTGGCAAGTAGCTCTTAGCCATTATACTCAATGTAAAATCACTGAATTAGCCCAAGTACAACGCTGTTTTATATTTTTAATACAATATAAACAACTTCATGCTTTTATCACTTTAAATAAAGCTCTGTCGTCTTGCAACAGCAGCTGAACTCTTTCATATTACATGCTGAGCAAAAAGACTAATCCTGATTTCACACTGTGACACCAAGCTGCACTTGCACTGCGCTGGTTTCAATTCAGTTACATTAGAGAAATATTTAGGTGTGAAAATAAGTTCCTTTCAAGACGGGAACTTTACAAATATCCATTTTTCTTTTCTACGTCCTACATCAGTCAGTGCAATTCTGCTTGTGTTCAGTGTGACATCTAAAAATAATAAAACTTGTCTATTGTTTATGGCTAATTTACCATCTAAAACCTCTCATTGATTGGACTTTGTGTGTGTGTGTGTGTGTTTGCGTGCGTGTGCGCGTGCGTGTGTGTGTGTGTGTGTGTGTGTGTGTGTGTGTCTTCCCCAGATGTACCCTACAGTGTTCCTGGAGTGCCTGGGCTGCCTGGTCCCAGAGGACAGCCGGGTAACAGAGGATACGATGGCTACAGAGGTACACACACACACACACACACACACACACACAGACACACACACAGACACACACTCTGACCGAATGCTCTCGGACAAAATCTCTGCAAGAAATTACCCGATGAACAACATTGTTGTTTTAATTCAGTATGATAACAGGACAATAACTGTTGAAACAACTTCTTTACTTATTTTAACTTATTTCTTTTTTTTACATTTTGTACCAGAGGTCTCAGACTCCCGGCCAGCGGGCCAGACACGGCCCCCTTATCGATTTTATGCGACCCGTGAATGTCTCCCGTAGTCACAGGCGTGCTTTGCAATCTGCACCGCGGCCGAACACGCAGACTGTAGCAGCTTGCGGCGTTTCTCTCACAGAAACAGACAGCGGTAAAGCTCGCCGCCGCTCGCATCGCCACAGTCAAACCAGCCGCCGCTGAAGTTGGAGACAGACGCCGGCGGAAGCAGAGCGAAGTCCCGGTGAGCAGAGCAGACGTAGCAACATCGCTCGCAAAAACAGCCTCAGGGGAATTATTGAAATGAAATGAGCGGGTTTGACCACAGAGATGCGAGTAATAGTGTATGCACTAGTCCAAAACGCAAGGACCTTCTTCCTGTATTTACTTGTTTGTTCCCGCCTCAGACACATCTGACCAATGAGCCGCAGGTGTGAAAGCGCCCTTGCAGTTAGAGTAATTTCTTTTGTTTTTAGAGGTAAGTTGTGTGAAATGATTTTGATTGAATGGTTATAGTCATGCTTCCAACTGGAGTCCACGTGTCCTGCACTTTTTTTTTTAACAAATATGATTTTGGACATCCCGTTTCTGCGGTAATAACATATTTTGTCTCGAGAACAGGCTCCGTGATCATCTCCGTTCGTCTCGTTCCTCTGCTTTGAGCCCCTCTTTTCCGTTGTTCCTCTCTTTGATTCATCCTCCTTACCCCCCACCTCCTCTGTTGTCCCATTTCCCCTCCGTCCTCCAGGTGATCCTGGCGACTGTGCCTGCATAGGAGGAGGCACCTCAGGGTTGCCTGGGTTACCTGGACCCCCGGGACCCAACGGCAACCCCGGCTTTCCGGGACGAAAGGGCGAGGCTGGTGACAGCGGTCCACCGGGCTTTAATGGCGGTCAGGGACCTCGTGTACGTTGAGTTTGAGTATTTTTCGCAACAACTTTTGCCTCCAAATATCAGATTATGTTGTAGAGTCCAGTGTTTAGTCCCAAAATGAAATGTGTGCGTGCAAGTTTGACAGAAATCCCTTCATGTCTGTCCTCCAACAGGGTCGCGCTGGTGAGTCCGGTTTCTTCGGGCGTAAAGGAGAGAAGGGGGCGCCTTTCTTCTCCGACCGTTTTGGGGTGAAAGGAGAGCTCGGAGCTACTGGACCCAGAGGACCTACCGGGGAAACGGGAAAGCCTGGCAGAGACGGACTGCCGGGCTTCTCCGGAACCCCTGGACCCCCAGTGAGTGCTTCTACACACAGTACACATATTACAGCTGCAGTCTCCCAGCTGCAGTCTGGCAGCCAATAGGAACACATTCTCTCTCTCTCTCTCTCTCTCTCTCTCTCTCTCTCTCTCTCGTTGAAATGACCTGTGATTGGCCAAAGTTTCCCGTGACATTCTAGATTATCTAAAGCCCAAAAACTGAGCCAAGAAGAGGTGCACAAGTCTAGTTTTCTCTCTGATCTGATAAATTACAATATGCTAAAACATAATAATGGAATGTGTGCCCAACGACGGCAAAAAAAAAAAAAAAAGAAAGTGCCTACCCCAGCTTTAACCTAAAGTTCATCTCCAGGTTTCTAGAAAGTTTGTAAAAGAAGGTTTACAAATAAGGATTTGAAACAACCTGTTCTTCCTCTCCTCTCCTCTCCTCTCCTCTCTCCTCTCTCCTCTCTCCTCTACTCTCCAGGGTGACGCTGGCTTCGGCACAGTTGGAGAGAAAGGTTTCCCAGGGTTCCCGGGGCCAAAGGGTCGTCCCGGTGGCCCCGGCGATCCCGGCATCGGCTACGCCGGCTTGCCTGGCTTTCGTGGAGAGCCTGGAGACCCCGGTATCCCTGGGTTGCCAGGGCCACCAGGTTCACCCGGACTTAACGGTTAGTGATGCCTTGGAGGAGCCTGTGTGTGTGTGTGTGTGTGTGTGTGTGTGTGTGTGTGTGTGTGTGTGTGTGTGTGTCTGAGTGCGTGCGTGCAACGCGTGTGCGTGTGTGTGTGTGTGTGTGTGTGTGTGTGTGTGTGTGTCTGAGTGCGTGCGTGCAACGCATGTGCGTGCGACGCGTGTACGTGTGCATGCGTGTGCGTGTGTGATGCCTCATTCTCCCCACAGGTTGAAACCCCTGCGACCATAAATCCATCCCATCCAATTGCTGTCCATCCTCCATACTGTAGTTGCCATAGCAGCCTCATCCTAACACTGTCAACCGAAGAAGATATTCTCTAGGGTAGGGGTCTTCAACGTTTTTTAAGTCAAGCACCTCTTAACTGAAAGAGAGATGGAGCAGGGACCCCCTACTACAGATATTGTGTAAAATGAAGTTGTATGCGGCCTAAAGCTTTTATACATACCTTTTAGTGCATAGCTAATACTAAGCTATTGAAATAATCATTCTTGGCAGGATTTCATTTTTTATCCAGGTAATCTGTTTGAGAACAACTTCTCATTTACAAACATGACCTGGCCAATCTTGTTTTAATTTTAAACATACATGTGGCACAGTGGATTGTTAGGAAGAAGAGAGTTTTAGTTTAGTTTAGTTTATTAAGGATCCCCATTAGCTGACGCCTTGACGACCAGCTAGTCTTCCTGGGGTCCAACACTACATTTAATCAAACAATATTAAAAATTTCATAACATATACAGAAAAAAAAAAATGTAAGAAAAAAAGAAAATAAATAAAATACATGCAACAATATCTGCCAACAAAACTAAGTAATAAAAACAAAAATGACAAATTAAATTAAATGAAAAACAATAACAACCAAGCAAATAGAGAAATATCTTGAAAACAAAATTATATATTACAATATATTACATGGTTAACATTTAAGTTGGTTACATTCACAAAAACACACAATCAGAAACCTCATAATAATTAATTTAAATGAAGGCAAGATTTGACTGTCTTTTTTTAAAATAGTCTTTTCCTGTGATAAAACAAATGTTACTAGGGATTTTATTCCACAAAGAACTTGCTCTGTAAATAAAAGTTTTTTTTCCAGTTATTAGATTTTGGTAAAGGTAACATCAAGAAAGAAAAGAAAGAGGGGGAATTGACATGCAGCAAAGGGCCGCAGTTCAGAGTCGAACCCGCGGCCCGCTGCGTCGAGGAGCAACCCTCTATATATGGGCGCCCGCTCTACCAACTGAGCTATCCGGGTGCCCAAAAGCGGATTTATATTTGCTAATAATACTGCAAATAATATGTTGGATTTGTATTAGGATATTTAAATTTTCTTGGAAATAATTTGGCGGCCCCCCCCTGCAGTAAGTCTAAGTACCCCCCGCACCCCCTAGGGGCCCCGGACCCCCTGTTGAAGATCTCTGCTCTAGGGGACAAACTGTTCCTGGTCCTCCGTCCTCGCTGAAGCAGCCAAACTCCCTGGGACCCCGAAGGGATGACATGTTAGACTTTCCTCTCCCAAAGCAGCCCCCCTGCCCCTCCATGCCTCGGGCTGCTGCAGTTTCACTTCACGGTTAATGGTCCTCCATTAATGCGCTTATACACTTCTTCTGCAGCCAATAATCTTCAAATCCATAAACTGCTTCATTGGTGAGGTTGTAATTACAATGCTAATTTGCGCCACAGCTATTGTGCTTCTTTAGTCTCAGAGGAATTGAGAAGGTTGTCATCGGGTCAAATTAGGATTCACAAATGAGTTGATTATTCAAATAAGGATTTGGATTTGGTCCTTCTTTTAAAGGATAATACTGGTGTTGTTTTAAAGTTCTAAATTGCATTCATCCTGCCGCTGTGCACAAAGTCAGTGCAGTAATCGATATTAGCTTTTTTTTCTGCCTTCAAACTAAGTAAATTCATTCTTTTTCCGACTAAAAAAGACCAGCATTTTGGTTTTTAAATATCTTCATAAACTGTAACAAAAGACAATCTCAAAGATGGAATGATAAGATCTAACCAGACCTAGAATATGATTTCTAAATTGGCTGAACTGAAGCTTAGTCCACACATACACGGGTCATTTTTTTAAACGTAGCTTTTTCTCTGCCTGTAGACCACACAAACTGTGTTTTAGCTCATTAAAAACTGATCTTTTGGGAGACCTCCTTCCAAGGTGAAGATTTTCAGAAACTCTGTTTTCATTGTTGTGGTGGAGACAGGGAAAACAGGGTTTTTACATTACACATAATTTAGCTGACACTTTTATCCAAAGCGACTTACAATTGCTATATATGTCAGAAGTTGCATGCTTCTGGAACAACTAGGGGTGAAGTGTCTTGCTCAGGGACACATTGGTTGCTGTATCACAGCAGGAATTGAACTGGGGTCTCCTACACCCAAGGCAGGTGTCGTATCCACTGCCCCATCGCCCGTAACGTCAGAGTGTGCACCGCTATCTCCTCTGTGAGGCGTCACAAATGAGGCAACATTTACTGCAATGGCGGACGTTTTTAAAAATAGTGCAGGTTTTAACTTTTGCCAACAGGACTTTTTACATGTTATGCCATGCGCATCGGACAGTTCACGCCTAGGGTTGAGTAGCTTTTGGATTTTTACAATTCCGATGCCGAACCGGTACTTTTAAAACGAATAAGATTCCTAAACCGATTCTTGAAAAACTGAAAAGTGACATCAAAGAAAGGCTCCTATATAGTATATATAATATATATAAAATGTATTTGAATGTAACAATATATTAATGTTTTAAAGTACTTAAATATATAATAAGTAAACCTAAGTCACCTATCACACAATAGACAGACTAGCAGAGCAAGTGTAATATGTTTACTAGCGATCACGTGCAATGAATGGTTAAAATGCTTTTACGTCCATTTTGGTGAGCCCAGAGGGGAAAATATGGCATTTTAAAAGTAGCCTACATTTACGGTAGCTAGCTAACGGTAGACTACAGAGAAAGTGTGAGATTTTTACGTCCGTTTTAGAGCGAAATATTTCAGTCGACACATTTAAGTGGAACCGAAATGAGGAACCAAAATTTGCGTTCTAATCCGGTCCGATTCCTACCGGTTGCGTAGGAACAGGTTCCATGGTGAAACCGGGTTTCGGTACCCAACCCTATTCACGCCTCGCTGTCATCCATTAAAGGTGCTCTAAGTGATGTGATGCGTTTTTTTAGGCTACAACATTTTTTGTCACATAGGCCTACAGCCAACATCTCCTCACTATCCGCTAGCTGCCTGTCCCCTGAACACACTGTAAAAAAACGCGGTCTCTGTAGACAGCCCAGGCTCCACAAACGACAACAAAAACAAACTGTGCCAACCTGCACCACCAAACATAAACAGTATTCCAGCCAATAACCGGCAAGAAGGAGTTGGTTGAGTCATGAATATGCATTGTGGAAGTAGCCTACGTGCTAACGCTCCAGCTCCTTCTTGTCGGTTATTGGCTGGAACACTGTTTGTTATATTTGGTGGTGCAGGTTGGCCAGTTTGTTTTTGTTTGTAGAGCCTGGGCTGTATTCAGAGACCGCGTCTTTTTACAGTGTGTTCAGGGGACAGGCACCTAGCAGATAGTGAGGAGATGTTTGCTGTATGTGATGAAAAATGTTGTAGCCTAAAAAACGCGTCACATCGCTTAGAGCACCTTTAATACCTGACAATGGACACCTCGTCGGGCATCAACACTTAACTTAACACGTACATACAGTTACTTTTCCACTATAGTGAGGAACAGAGGCGTCTGAACGCGCTACGGAGGGATCGATGCATCATTACAGCCATGGTAGCCTTCCGCTAATAGCTTTTTTTCAAGCTTCTGATTGGCCAGCGTGGCTTTAGGGTCACATCGCCGCCTGTGGTTTGGCTCTTTCCAGCATTTTTAATGTGTTTTTGCGTTTTCGTTTGGAAGGAGATTTTATTTTGTGAACAGGATTTTTTTTTTTTTTTTTTAGTTTTCAAAAAAGTACCCTGTACGTGTGAACTAGGCCTAAATACCAACCCTACTAACCCTAACCCTCCTTTAGTCTACCATTACTCCTTTCTCTTTCTCTGAGACTAAATGACACAAAGTGCTCAGCAGCAGCTGGGCCACTCATCTTCAGTATGAATGTGTGCTCTCATACTATGACGCTAATGCCAAACGACTGATTAATTTTGCTCTTAATATGAAGGTTATTGTCACTCACATGAGCTGAGAGAAAATGAAGAGACACAACAACAATTTAATACTTTTTAGCTGCAATTTGACTGTTTTGTTACATCTGTCTCTTAGCCAGTCTCTCTCTCTCTTCTCTTTGAGTGGAATAATCTATTTTTAAGCACTTTTACATTGAAGCAAGCATTTCAGTATGCTTTCGCCTTAACGGAATGAGCCTTGAATTAATTGAATGGAAGTGATTGCTCATTTGCTGATGTCTGTTTGATGAAAAAAAAATGATTTAATTGCTTTATTGGCGCATGCGAATGACCCTGACTGGCTTTGTATGCTGCCATCTTCTCCCTCTTTTTCTCTCTCTCTCTGGCCCTCCCTCTCTCTCTTTCTTTTCTCTCTCTCTCTATTCTCCCCCCTCTCTCTCTCTCGCTCTCTCTCTCTCTCGCTCTCTTGCTCTCTCTCTCCCCTCTCTCTATATCTACTCTTCCCTCTCTCTCTCTACTCTCTCCCCCCCTCTCTCTTGCTCTCTCTTCCCCTCTCTCTCCACTCTACTCTCCCCCTCTCCCCCTCTCCCTCTCTCTACTCTCCCCCCTCTCTCTGTTCGCTCCCCCCTCTCTCTCTACTCTCACCCCCTCTTCCTCTCTCTACTCTCCCCTCTCTCTCTACTCTCTCTTGCTCTCTTGCTCTCTCTCTCTCCGCCTCTCTCTCTCTCTACTCTCCCCCCTCTCTCTCCCCCTCTCTCTCTCCCCCCCCCCTCTCTACTCTCCCCCCTCTCTCTCGCTACTCTCCCCTCTCTCTACTCTCTCTCCCCTCTCTCTCTACTCCCTCCCTCTCTCTCTACTCCCCCCCATCTGTCTCTACTCTCCCTCTCTCTTTCTCTCTCTCTCTCTACTTCTCCCCCTCTCTCTCTTTAACTCTCTCTCTCTCTCTGTCTCTCTCTCTCCATCCATCCATCCCTTCATCTCGCTGACCTTCCTTGTGCATGTGTATCTGTCCAGGTGAAAACAGCTGTGAAGGGGTTAATGACGCCGGAGAGGGAACGGGTGGGTAACTAACTTCTTCATCCACCAGCCAGAGTAACGAGCCTGGGACAGGATTTGTAGCGTTTTGGGTTCAGGCAGCCCGGCCACTGGCGGAGTCATAAGATATCCCTGGTGTTCACATGTTGGCCAGAGTTCATTGGCCCAACAGGGGATGACCTTTGAGACATTATTAGATGGAAATAAATGCTGCAACTCAGCAGGGGATTTTGACCAACTTCATTTAGTTATTCAGGTATGGCCGCATACCGTTGTATCATGTGTTCACAATGCAAGCAACTTGGTTTACAAATCACATATTCTGGCTAAATGACTGCCACCTGCAATATAATCAAATCTGTATCATTTACATGTGGGGTAATGGGGATTACCCCACATGTAAAGAGAATATCCTAGGTTTTGTCCCGTACATTTGGGAGTTTTTTTCTGTAAATATACAACTTTAATCTCAGAGAATATCCAAGGTTTTTTTTCCGGAATATTATCCTCCTACCCAGCTTCATAATAATAATAACTTTTTTCCTACAATGGACCTGATACGCTGTCGTACAGGTCAAAATTTTTATATATAATCAATATAAATAAAGACATTTAAGACTTAAAAACTTGACTGGCTCTTCTCACAGAGCCAATGAGAAGAGCAAGAAAAAAACATGACATGTAACATGGCTGTTTCTTTGGAAGATAATACTCGGTCAATTATACGCAAAAGCTGATGTTTTGTAGGGCCTTTGATCTAAAATACCTTAAGAAATTTTGGCTGTTATGAGCTCCTTTTTCACTTCAAAGCTTCTAAATCCTGTACACTTTAAAATGTAATTCCGTTAATGCAGTGACTCTTAAAGTGGGGTCTGTGAAAGGTTTTCTTTCTTTTTTTATAGAAGGCTTCAAAGTTCGGCAAATAATATTTTAAATCTATAATAGTTCATAGATTACTTTCAAATATAAGAAATCCATAACTCTGACAGGGGGTCCCCCGTTCTTTCTCTGTCTTGTAAGGGGTCCTAGGCTGAGAACGTCTGGTTTAGAGAATTCATGCTTTGAATCAAGCTCTCAATCATATGCTGCTACAGCAATATCAAACTCCGAACAGAAATAAAGTCGCACAAGTAGAGAAACAAGAAAGAAATCTAATTAGGAATGGCCTTTAAAGATGCTGCTCTGGCCATGATTTGGTTTGTTAAACATTAAAGCGCCTGGCATAATAAAAATCCCTGTAAAAGCGTTTCCAGTGACCAGTTGTTTGCAGTGTGAACGCGTGGTGTGACCGTTACTCAACAAAAAGTCTCTGATGACGGAGAAAGAAAGATTGCAGTTCTGTTTTTGTAGGCTCTAATCAGTGGTGCAACGTAATTAAGTACATTTACTAGGATATGAATACTTCTTCCACAACTGGCTCTAATGGCTCCGCTGACCTGTAACCCAAGTAATTTGTGGGAAACGTAGTCTTTTGCATTCAGAAAACAATTGTCAATCATTTGTTTATGACGGAGCCGATGGAAGCCTCTCGCTCCCTGCGTCTCAGGGATTCCACTCTGGCAGAGTCGGTCGATGATTGACAAGTCGAGTTTCAGGTTTAATCCGCAGAGATATGACAATTTCTTTTAACAGGCGTTGTATGCTGCAGTTACTCTCCTCTTCCTCCAATCCAAGCAGCTGACACCTGGCGCATGTTTTCCAGCCCTGCCTCTGCTAAGTGCTTTTAACCAGTGAGGGGGGAGGGGGGGTGAATAGTCCTGATCCACAACACAAAATTAAATTGATAACTTTTCTAATTTTTTGTACTGACCCTATTGTGATGGTTTTTGCTACTAACGACATTCAACCTGCAACACATAACAATAATAACAATAATTCCCATGATTCAACTCAGATTAACCTAAATGAAAGTCTTATATATATTTGGCATGAATGGAGGCGACAGACAATCAACGTTGCGAAAGACATTCACAAGAATTTACTGGCTGTTTAAAACATGATGATTTGAGCTAAAGAAATATGGTGTATGTTAATTATCATTATTACTAAACGTGTGCTACGCGTTTTGCTAGCTTAGAATAATGGAGCGCTGGCTTACTGTAGGTGTTTCTTAAACCCATCTCTGTGATGGGTAAGGTTTGTGCTAACTGGACCTCATCTTTTAGGTCAGATAAATGGAACCACGAAAATGTTTGTAAATGTTATTTGGGCTGCGTCTGGTAGGATTTAGTAAGAGAAGAGTGTAGCTATCTTTTATATAGAAGGAATAAATAGCCAATGTTTCTACTGTGTGATTGCTAACCTTTGTGTGACTGCTACCAGGCGAAGCTCTACCTTGCACCATACCTGGGGAGGAAGGAAACCCCGGTGTCCCCGGTATACCTGGACGACCAGGTAGGATTCAACAGTCGCTTTTGTTTTTTTATGTTCTGTATTGTAAGGGGTTGTGTGTTGGCATAGAGAAGGATGTAATATGTTGAAAAGTTTAAATAAACGACAAGATTTGCTGAAACTGACCCTATGTTTGAGTAGAACTACATGAAGCAGGTAATTAAAAACAAAATCCAGCTCCTCTGGCACCACCTACAGCCTGTACTGCGATTTGCAAAAATCCACCGCTCCTTGTTCAGATGCACCAATCAGGGCCAAGGGGGTGTCTAACTGCGTGTCAATCACTGCTCATGAACATGCATTCATTCTCCCTTGTGGGGGGAGGGGCTTAGGAGATAGTTTTGGGCTTTAGCGGAAAGGGGGGAGGGACTGAGAAGTTGTCAATGTTCACATTTTTTGGCTAAGTCCTGGATCTTCACAATCCTACCTACAGCACCTTTAAGAATGGATTCATTTAGGTGTATGTCACTGGAAACATATTGTAACTGTACAATAACAAATAGCAGAGCTTTGATGTATTACTTTCTAATGATAACATTTTATTTTCTATAGATGTCTGTCAGGCTATCACTCCTTGTGCACAAGCAAACATATAATCATATAACTAGGGGTGTCAAGATTTAGATTTTAAGTCGAAAATCAAATAATATAATCGACTCTTGAAATCAACAGCAGGATTGGCAATTCCCCGAGCATTTTTCTCTCTTTGCCTACTTGTACACATCGTAAGAAAACAATATACACAGCGTAGCTTACCGGCAGGTAGCATGCAGCTAAAGAAAACAAGGTAAGCTTAGTGGCTGGTAGTATGCATCTAAAGACACAGGGTAATGTTAGCTTAGCGGTAGCCAGCAGCAGCTCTTTTCCAGACACCATTGCCAGAGTCGGAGATAATGGAGAAACAACAGAACATTTTGCCTTCCCTGTGAGAGAAACAAACAACAAAGGTAAAGCATGTGGGCTCCGACAGGACTTTATGGTGCCTTCATGTGCACCTCGTTAAACTCTGAGAAACTCTGAGAAACTCCAACTGTTGTTGTAAAGTACCCTTCTGCCATCTAGTGGCTCTTTGTGTCTTCACTGTTGAAAGAATTTTTTTAAAATTGAAAATCAAATTTAACCGTGACGTTATAGTCGAGAGTCAAATTAAATCGTTGGATTTGGAGAGTCGTGACACCCAAACATAAAAACACTTTCTGAGCACCAGAGGACTTTTACAGAAACAAATATTAAAGCTTTTATTAAACTATATTCACTAGTAGGGTCAATTACAATTGGGCAAATGCTACATTAATTTACTTTATATAAAAACAAATATTCATCAAAAAAACATGCCTTTATAACAAAATAAATTGTACACATAATTGAGGCGATACCTGTCTGCACCTAAAGGTCCTAAAGGTCAACCCGGTAACCCAGGAGTCCCTGGACGTCCCGGGTTTGACGGTGCCAAAGGAGAGAGAGGAGACTCCGGTTTTGGAGGCCAACCTGGACCACAAGGTAAACCTGCATGGTCGGTCGCTGCTCTATTTGTTCTCCAGAGTAGAATCCGGGCCGACACTATGATGAAGAGTCATGTGTCTGTAGATTGAAGCTGTGAACTGAAAGCAGGTGATTTTATGTTTTCATACCGACTTGGCTTTTTGCAGAATTGTTTTCAAACTGAAAATGTAAATCTTCTCTGTACTGTTTAAGTGATTCTGACTTCATTCCAAGCCAGCCTTCCTTAATCACCTAAATGAGCTAAAAATATTTGTAACAATATATCCAAACTTTAAAAAAACTCTTCAGAAACTTAATATAGAATGGCTTAGGGCTGGACCAGTGATTTCTTGTTTGTGGACTGTTGTTTTTGTTTTATCTGTCCAGATGAAGATAAATATTATTTTCTATTTGTCTAAAAGTTGACTTGTTCAAGCTAACTTCTTCCTACCCCTTTTGAACATGAAAAATATTATTTTTCGTGCTCATTTGTTGCTTATATGTTGCTCAGTATCTCGTTTGTTTTTGTCTTTTTTATTGCTTATAAGTTTAACTTAAACTAATAAAAAATGAACCTCTACTGTTCCCTCCTCTCCGCCTCCATGCAGGTTTCCCGGGACCCAGAGGTGATCCTGGATTTCCAGGTGCTCCTGGACAGAGTTTTGACGGACCCAAGGGAAAGGATGGCACCCCTGGGCGTCCTGGAGCCAAGGGCCAGCCTGGAGAGGTATTGGGAACCACACCCGGTGGCCCAGGACGGGACGGGGCACCAGGTATCCCTGGAGACAAGGGCCAGCCCGGGACGCCAGGACAACCTGGATTACCTGGTGAGTCTGAGAGAGAGCAGTCTCGCATTGCCAGACCCTCTTCCACAGCGCTGCGGATGTGGGCCGGAGGTTAGAACGCCAACACAAAGAAAAGAGGAAGGTGACCCGCATCCGGCCAAAAAGAGGGACATAGGCCGAATTTCCGGCGGCATCGGAGCAATCAGCGAAGTTGAAGTTTGTGGATATAGACGCCCTAAGACGATTGTGATTGGTTTAAAGAAATGTCAATAAACCAGAACACTTATTTTCCCATCCCGGAAAGCTGTGGGGACTAGCCAGACCCTTCTCCGCAGCGTTGTGGAGGAAGGTCTGGCTAAACGAGACTAGGTGTGCCTAATAAATGAGTGTACGTGGCTTTATTAGGAGCCGTGTTGATGCTTGTTGTGGTGGTTCTGGTAGCAGCAGGACAGAGTAGAAATAGCAGCAGTAACATCTGCCATTTTCTTCCTTCCTCTGTCAGGTGCTGACGGACGTTTCGGTGTTCCTGGGCTGAAGGGGGAGCGCGGAGTTGACGGTGTTCCTGGTCTTACCGGCCTTCCCGGACTTCCAGGCGATGCGGCTTTTGGCATTCCCGGTCGGCGTGGACCTCCTGGCAACAGCGGACTGAGCGGATCACCAGGTGAGGGAAACAATTCAACCCTTTCCGCGTTTAACGTTTTCACCCGACTTCTGTTTCATTTTGTAGGAAATGTTGACATTTTTAGACGGTGCACGTCTGAATTGAGTCGTTTCTGCTTGATTTTAAAGTAAAAGACAAAAAAACATTTTTTATTTGGTTTGATCTTGATCTCGTGCTGTTGTCTTTCACTCCTAATCCATCCACCTTTACCAGCGTTGGTTCATTCCTCCCCAGTTTTCACTGTATTTCTTTCACAATCCTTCGTTTTCAAAATCAGACACCACGGTTGCCCGTTTTGTTCCTGTTGTTTATTCAAACTCTGCATCACCCAAAAGTCTTTTTTTCTTCTCCTATTGTGTTCTTCTCTTTGTCCTGTGTTTCTTCCTCCTTTTTTACTCCCTCTTTCCTACACACCACCACCACCACCATTATCTCCATCTTCTCATCCATCCATCCTTTTCTTGATGTTGGGTCATTCGCTATAGGCTGCCAAGGTGAGACATTCTCTCCCATCCATCCATCTATCCATCCATCCATCCATCCTTTGCCTCCATCCCTCCATCCTTCTGCTATTCATGCATTAAACCAAACGCTTTAACTGCAATGTTCCTCAAAGTGTCTGCCCCGCTCTCCATTTCCCATCTGTACGGCTAAAAATGTCCATCTTCTCAAAACAAATGAAGGAAACAAAATAATTTAATAATAATAATCGTTTTTTCTCGAACCAAGTGAATGATCAAATTATTATCTAGAAGCCAGCAGAGTTACGTTCCTTTAGGGACCATGCACTTCAGAGTGACACCCTCACGCATTCGCGAACAGAGACTATTTTGAACTCACTTATTTGATCATATCACACAATCTTCCTCAGCAGATGTTGAGGTAATATTGGCTGCATCTGAAATTCCACACTCACATGCTATTTAGTAGCTGAAACAGTACTTTTTTAGGATGTCCAAAACCTTAGTATGCAACCAATAGTACGGCAATTGCATACTATTTCCGGTAAAATATTTCAGTGTGCAATTAATGGACACTACACTGGCATAAATATCCCACAATGCAATGCGGTAGTAGCGACATTACGCTCATAACAGACAAAGAGACTCAAAAACGGAGGAGCTCTGTAACGTCAATAACGCTCTAATTTACATTTCTACATATTTAAACGACGGTTAGTTATTATCTGGCAATGCCGGCAGGGGTTACCATGGTTACGCGTCTTCAATGAGGCTCTCAGGATGTTACGTTGAAAATTATACCGGCTACTGTTTATTTACACAAACATATGTTGAAGGATAGTATACATGTTAAAGCTTTAATGAACGCTGTTAAATTCAAGTCATTGACAAACGAGTTGCTACAAAGCTAATTAAGACTATCAGCTCCATACAACTCTCTCTGGATTTCTCAGTATGACTATGTTCAGAAGATTGTGGCTGGAGTGAAGATAATGACCTCTTCTGAAGAGTCCATCATGTATTTTGAATCCTCTGTGTCCTCCTTGGCTACTAGCAACTGTGAGGCGGGAGGGGCTGTGCGCGGTTATGGAAGGCTTGTATCATGTGGACGCGCCAACAGTGTTGTTGTCATTACTTAGATTTCCTCATGGGGGTGACAGAAACTACGCACTAAAGCTTTAAAGTGATGGTTCGGAGTAATTTCACCCTAGGGTCCTTTGCACCATGACCTTGAGCCAAACACCCCCCCAGAAGCTTTTTTCACCTGGGTCGAACATTGGGAGAGTTAGCGTAGCAGCGTTATCAGCTGAATAGCTTATTAGCGCAGGGGCTAATGGACCCACGTTTGTATCTCGTAAATGACCCCACTAATAATGCCCGAAATGATATATCCTGGAAATAATCTAATTTATGTTGTCCTGGAAAGTTTGTGTTGCCTACGTAAACCCTGTTGTGTAGTCTGTTTAAAACTCGACTGTTGGTAGGATAAGCTGTTATTCCCAAAAGCATCTGGATAAGTTGTGGTTTTAAGTACTCGTGGATTGTCTCTCCTCCAATTGCAATGCATGTTCGGTCAAAACCAGTTTATAAAAATATATATTTAAGTGCTTAAATGATGCTTGATGGAAATGAATGTATCACACCCATTGATTAAACAAAACCACAATTTTACAACTCAATTAATGGTCCGAACAATTTCTTAAGATGGACATTTTAGCTGTGAGAGATTCAAAAACAGAAGGAAATCTGAAGAAATGTGTCTGCTGATGTTGGGTTTTCATTTTTGCAGCCAGTACTAACCCTAGTACGTAGTTCAAGTACACCTTGAAGTGTAATCAATACTAGATGTGTTCTCATCGCAGTAATTGCAGTAGGCTTGAGTGAAAGGTTTTGGCGCAAAAGCTGTTTAACAATGTCACTGCACTCTTAAAAAAAGGACTTTCAATTCTCAACTCATCTCTGCCTTGTTAGACAGATGTGACAGCTTCAATGTAGCTGCACGGATGTGTTGAAAATGTGTGTCTCTTTTTAAGAATGTGAACAGTAGTGGTAGTAGAAGTAGTCTGCTATCCTGTAGGACAAACTTTAGGCGGTTGAAGCTTGCTAATTCAGTCTGGAATTGCACTTGTGTTTGTAATATATTTGAATGAAAATATTTCAGTATAATTACAGATTTGATCAAGCAAATGTATAAACATTTGAAACCCCTGCATATGTATCTGAAATTAGCCACAACAAGCCGTGTATCTGTTCAATAAAATCCCCAATCGAAGTGCAATTGCAGTCTAACCAAGGCAATTCAAGAATGTAATGGAAAATGTGCGCTTGCATTGTTGTCTACTTTTTTGTGGCAAAGTGTGTGTGTGTGTGTGTGTGTGTGTGTGTGTGTGTGTGTGTGTGTGTGTGTGTACGTGTGTGTGTATTCAGGAAAATATATAATTAAATTACTATATTTATTAATAAACTTAGTTATTGTGTTGAAAGGTAAGTCAATGTATTATAAAAAGAAAGGTAAGTTTATATTTGTTGCTCAGTGTATTTGTTGGCATTTAGAGAGTTTTTTTTCCAACACTTCGTTATACGTTTTGTGTCTGAATTTGTGAAATTTAGATTCATATTAATATATTTCTACATTAATAACGTTTTTTTTTTTTTTTTAGATTTCCATTTGTAATGTAGATTCTGACCAGTGTCTGATAATCTGTCCCGTCGTCATCCTCCGTCCAACCCCAGGTTACCCCGGTCGGAAGGGAGATAGAGGAGACCCAGGGTTCCCAGGACCGGCCGGAATGAAAGGAACCCCAGGACTGCCCGGCACCAATGGATCACCAGGGCCCAGGGGACCACCGGGGCCGCCAGGACCAGGAACTAGAGAGGGAATCCCAGGAATACCAGGAAGGAAGGGTGAGCCGGAGCTACCGTTGATTCTCTTATTTCTCACATCTTCTTCAACTTCAACTTTCACTTTATTACCCCGAAGGAAATGTGATCTGCAGCAGGCATCAAATCACAACATGTTCAACAAACATAACCCATTAACATCAAGCAACAAATGAAAAACAACTGAACCAGGAGTGGCCAACTGCCACTTTGCTCGTTTGAAAGCCATGATGTCTCTCTCTCATGGGTGGGCCAAATTCTCTGGGCGGGCAAAGCAGAGAAAGGGGAGGCAACCTTAAGACCTCATAAGAAGCAAGATTCCAGATCGGCCCATCTGAGCTTTCATTTTCTCAAAGGCAGAGCAGGATACCCAGGGCTCGGTTTACACCTATCACCATTTCTAGCAACTGGGGGACCAGAGGCAGGCTTTAACACATATTAATGTTAAAAAACCTCATAAAGTGAAATTTTCATGCCATGGGACCTTTAAAGCAACAAAAACATTTTGTCTCTTTCCACAGGTGAGAGAGGTTTGCCTGGACTGGTGGGTTTCCCTGGAGTACCAGGTCGTCCTGGAAGCCCAGGGTCTCCTGGAGGCAAAGGACTGGATGGAGGGCCCGGAAGAGACGGACGCCCCGGTGGTCCTGGATTCCCCGGGCTGAAAGGTAGAGTATCCAGAATAGGGGTGTGCCACATCACATCGTTGACAATAATACCGCGATCATTTTATTAATATGATAGAAAAATAATATTGTGATAATGGCAATATTTATGCACATATATATGGAACAATTGTACGTGGGTGGGACAAGACCAACACACTTTTTAAGACCAATGGTATCGGACCCACTCACTTTTAGCGTCTCTAATTTAGCGCATCTGTCAGTTCACTTTTCAGAGCGCTGTCAGACAAATCCATTCCACTTGAGGAATGGGAGGGGGGGGGAGTTTGAAAAATAGCTTTTAAAAAAACATGGAAAAAGGGTAAAAAAAAAGACGTAGCAAAAAACTCACTCTTCTTCTATGTGGCTCTGGTAGATGTTTGCGACTTGTCATGCTGTGCAAACACCACCTCTTTTATGTGAACATGGGCGTCTCTAGATTGGGAAACCCTGGGTTGATTGAACTAGTTGATAACTAGCGTCGTGACACAGCTTATGCGGGACCGCGGTCGTTAGGTTAGGTGAAGCCGGATAACTGAAATAAATCCAGGGCATGTTGATCTGGATTCGTAGTACAGGCTTCCGGATGATGACACGAGTCGCGCTGACTTTTACTGTATGTGTTTTTTCCTCCTCTAGGTGACAGAGGATACCCTGGTCTCCCTGGCTCGCCCGGTCGTGTTGATCCATCAAATTTTCCAAAAGGAGAACCAGGAACCCCCGGAGCCAATGGTCTTCCTGGCTTCCCCGGACCCAGAGGTAACACTGCCTCCCTGCCCTGCTGTATACGTAAAACATTATATTGTCTTCAAGGCAAATAACTGTACTCTCTATGTCATTTTTTTATAATTCTCTTTTTTCTTGAAATATTCACAGATAAACCTGTTTGCATAATATTAATCACTTTTCTTAGCTTTGTGCTAATTTAAACCACCAAGAAGTTGTTTTATTCTGCCAAATGTTGCATCTTTGTACAATAAGACTGCACAAGATCTTCTATTCACAAGAGTTCTATTATGAACCAGTCAGAGGGGAACCCTTAGGGACTTCTAGGACTTCAGAGAACATATGAGCATTTTTAAAGTAATATTAAACATTTAAATTAATGATATTGCTCTATTTTAATTCTAATTTTAGCTTGATTTTCTATCAAAGTTGCTTCCGAATTAACAGCGTTAAAAATAGTTATCCAATCAGATTGTGCGTGCGTGCGTGCGTGCGTGCGTGTCAGAACTTGTTGTGCAGCGTGTTATATCTGCTCACATCTTTAAAGAAAATATCCCAAAAAATTATGACTGGCAGCACGATGGCTCAGTGGTTAGCACTTCTCCCTCACAGCAAGAAGGTTGTGGGTTCGAACCCAGGTTGTCCCAGGCTTTTCTGTGTGAAGTTTGCATGTTCTCCCCGTGCTTGCGTGGGTTTCCTCCGGGTGCTCCGGTTTCTTCCCACCATAAAGAAATGCACGTAACTAGGACTACAGTTGAAAATTAGCCGACTGGCTAACACTGGCACTTTTACAGAAATGTTGATTAATGTGCATTGTCCTAATATGTAAAAATAAATAAAAAATGACGTTGAAGGCCCAATGCCAGAGCCCATGCTTCGCTGCTGGAACCTGTGGGGAGAGAAGTAGTGCGACCTTTTGCTTCAGTGAAAATATCAGTTCCAAAATGAGAAATGTTCCATTTCAAGTTTTAAAAAATCCTGTGTTTTACTCAAGTAAAAATTAATTATTAATATGAAATACTATGCAAAATGAACTTGCATAAAAAATTAAAGCACTCACTATTCAGTTTATTTGTTATGCATGTGCCTGGACAATTATAACTTTATATAACCATTTTAATGGTTTTAACAACTTAAATGTAGTACCATAAAACAGTACCTGAGTGCAGTCCTGCGTAGGGCTGCACAAATAATCGCCATTTCATCAAAATCGCAATATGGACTAGTGCAATATCCAACACGCACGGGGGGCGCAATATTTATGTATCAAACCATTCAGTGCAGAGTCCTTGCAGAGACTTCCAGGCCTAGAAATTGTATCATACAGAAAAAATCTTCTTTTGGTACAGATCCTCGCAAAAATCACCAAAATCATCATCCCTCCAATATTGTGCATCATATCGCAATTGCAATATCAGTCAAAATAATCGCTAGTCTTGAGTAAATGTCATTAGATGCTTAGTTTGTTGCATGCTTGTGTGACCAAATCTGTCATTTTCTCATCAGCTGATTAGGATTTGTCCTCCGTGTTGCACCTGTAACCCTGACTCTGCGTCTGATTTGCAGGTGACAAGGGTCTGCCAGGTCAGCCTGGTCGTCCGGGTCTGCCTGGACTTCCTGGTTACGCAGAGCAGAGCAAAGGACAGCCGGGAGATCCTGGGTTCCCCGGGCGACCAGGATCGCCAGGCTTCCCCGGAACGAAGGGAGAAGCTGGAATTATGGGATTCCCCGGCATGTCTGGACCAAGGGTAAGAAAACACTCAGACAGGCACGCACGCATGCACGCACGCACGCACGCACACACGCACGCACACACACACACACACACACACACACACACACACACACACACTGGTTTATATGTTTTATGAGGACCAACTGTATAACCATCACTTGCGGGGACCACCCTTTCTAAAGGTGCTAGAGGTATGAAAAAAATCAGACAGACACACACACACACACACACACACAAACACACACATATACACAGAGAGACAGACACACACACACACGAGCGCACACATACACACACCCACGCGCACACATATACACACATACACACACATACAGACACAGACAGACATACGCACACACACAGACAGACACATATATATACACACACACACACAGACACACCCACACACACACACACTTACAAACGCAAACATGCAATAAGATCAGCTAGGGAGACTCAAGTTCTGACACCGTCTTTCAGGGTGATGATGGCATACCTGGTTTACCCGGCAACCCTGGAGAATTTGGTCGGCCCGGTGGCAAAGGTGAGTGTGAATATCAGGCCTATTTATGAATAGTTTAACACATAAATCCATCCTTTGACTGGCATGTTTTCTGTTCCTCAGGTGCACCCGGAGAAAGTTACGGTTATCCTGGAGCTCCAGGAGCTAAAGGCCAGCCAGGAGATTCAGGCTTCCCAGGTAAGACTCATGTTTGGTTTCAGTAAAAAACAACCACACCTTTCCTAAATATATCAGTGGTTCCTTTAAACTGCTTTTAACTTGAGAAAAAATAGTTAAAACACCACAATACACCAGTTACATACATTTCGTTATCAAAGGGGGGGAATACCGTCTACCACCACGTGTAGCACCCGCCACTGGCAGCCTTACAATGCCACAGCTCAGTAGAGAAGGAGGGGAACATGTTTTTAGTGGCAGGGGGGGAACCGGAGCACATGCAAATAACCAGGGTTTGAACCTGGTACCTTCTTACTGTGAGGCCATAGTGCTAACCATTGGGCCACCGTGCCAATTTTGGATCCTACCGATGAGAATAACTTCTAACAACCCCTCTACCTTTCACGTAAAAAAAAAATCCTTTGATTGTTTAAAACCTCTGATCCAGGATGTCTCACCTACCAGATTGATTGTCTCTCTTCAGGTGGCCGTGGCTACGATGGCGCCCCCGGTGACGTTGGCTTTCCAGGAAGTCCAGGTTTCCCTGGAGTGAAGGGAGCTCCTGGTGAGGGAGGACGGCCTGGATTAATGGGTGAGAGAGAACGCTGCTAGGACAAACGCATAACCAGTCTGCCATACTAGTACAGTGCCCGTTCAAAATGTGTCTGTTTGGAATGGGCCCATTGCTTGGCCTGTGGTTTTGCTTCTTGTAGCATTCTCCAGAACCAAATTGTCCCCCAAAATCCCTTACAGTGACCCCCAAAGCACTTGCAGCACACTTACAGTGTACTTCTACTTCAGAGGAAGACATTGTACTACTACATTTACATTTACATTTAATTTTTGTGGTCAACCTGGATTGTTCAGTTATTTAGTTTTATTCACAGTTTTTAATGAACAATATCCAACGCTGTCCAAACTGCTCCAAATCCCAAAACCCAAGTTTATTGGGTACCCAGGAAGTTTGGATGAATGATTCATGTATAGAATAAAGTAGAATGCCTTTTTATTGTCACTATACACATGTACAATGACATTAAAAGCAACTCCTTTTCCAGTGCCAACATGTACGTAAAATAAATATACAATAACAACATTAAATCAGGGGGGGTAAGGTGCACAGTTCTGAGACGCTATATACATATAAAAAAATAATTATGGTTTTATATACAGTGTGATATGCAATGTGTGTTATTGTACATTACTTGAATAGTGGTGATCACATTCAATGACTAATATATAGATATTGGACAATGAGAGTAATGATATTGCACAGTATACAGATATTGCACAGTATTGGAATTGAACAGCATTATCAATAGTATTAAATATTATATGAGACATTTCAAAGACAGACAGACACACACACACACACACACACACACACACACACACACACACACACACACACACACACACACACACACACACACAGAGGTTTCCCGATTAATTAGAGAGATTTAATTCGAGAGACACCAGAGAGAGTCAGAGGGAAGCCACAGTCAGATACTCATTTGACTTGTCTTCCCCTCTACAGGCTCCCCTGGTTTCCCCGGGCCCAAGGGCCTGTCCAACTACCCAGGAAGAAGAGGAGCAGATGGGCCTCCTGGTCAGCCTGGAGGTCCTGGCGGTCCCGGAGCCAAAGGTGAGAGACATCACTGATAATGCACGTTTACTTCCCGTTTCCAAATGAGACGAGGTAACTACAACAGACAAATGCTCCCTCCGTTGTGTTTTTGCAGGTTTGCCTGGATCCCCTGGTTTGGATGGACTTAATGGCCTTGCTGGACCTAAAGGCCTCCCTGGAACCCCAGGCAAGGACCTCATTACACACACAGAGCCATGCTTCTTCTGCTCCGGGGCCTAGACTCTTAAGAGGAGTCTGAAGAGAGTCGGTCCATCTCAAACACAGCTCGTGGACATTGTGGGCCCTATCTTGCACCTAGCGCAGCGCAAAGCTCGATGCAAGTGTCTTTGCTAGTTTAAGACCGACGCAGTTATCAGTTTCCCGCCCAGCGCCCATGTTTTTTAAATAGAAAATGCACCTGTGCCCATCTTTGCTCCCATGGGCGTGCTGGTCTTACAGGGAGATGTGTTCAGGTGCATTCTTGGCGTGTTGCTATCTTGAGGCAGCGGAAAGTGATGGCGCCATTGATCAACAAAAACCTGGTCTAAAGTCAATAACGCAGCATTTCATTGTTATTTTAACAGTGCATTAGTAAAATGCTCATAGGCTCGTGCACAGTGCGCGCAAACTGTGCTTGTTACACACACACTTGGACGCACAGCAGCACACACACATGCAAAAGATTACAAATAAAATATTACGGTGCAAATTCACCATCATAATAGCAATGCGCCAAGCTTTTAAAGGGAATGGGAGATGACACTCTGATTGGTTTATTGCATGTTACGCCCCAAACACACCTATGATTAATGAAGACACTATGTACAACCCTTTTGAACCATGCGCCCGGTGCACGGACCCTTTTTTCCGCCATCAGACTAGCAAAAGTGGATTTGGACACGCGCTTCACACCATGCGCTTATATCGTTAAAACAGGGCCCAAAATCTTTCTACGGTTTCTCTCGTTTCCTCTGCCATGTGTTGTACCCAGATCATGTTTTGGACAGGGAGTTATTTTTGAATTTGGCCACAATGACGGACAAAGCGTGAGTCTGATCTATTGTAACGTGTTTATATGTATCTAAGTTTTCATAGTTCTGGCCAGTGTCCTGCGGGAAGAAAAGCAGGTGGTAAATGGTTAAAAGGACTACACATCTACATCAATTCAAAGAGGACATTTCCTGTTTTAAATGAGGCAATAAATAAACTGAAAACATAAGCTGACAAAATTCTGCGCAAAACTTCCAAGTAAATATAAGTAATTAAACACATTGCCGCACGACAGTTTGCCGATGTTGAAGATGAGCTGCTGGTGAACGTTTTGTCGTGTTTGTGTGCAGGTGGGAGTGTTGGCGGTCGCCCAGGAGCCTCTGGTGCTCCAGGTGTGAAGGGAGAGAGAGGAGTCTCGTACCCCGGAGCTCCAGGCTTCCCGGGGCCGAAGGGAGAGAGAGGAAATACAGGTGAGGTAGTCTTATATTGCCAATTGAGTATAAATGAGTTAATATAATATGGACAATACTGACTTGTGGTTTTGCTTTTGTGTGTCAGGTGGTCCTGGACTTGTAGGGTTCCCTGGTCTGCCCGGACCTCCAGGTCCGACTGTTGGGTCGGATGTTCCCGGACCTTTGGGAGACCCCGGCCTCCCTGGACTGGACGGAGAGTATGGTAAATACATTTCCTCATCCCTTCCTCTGATTTCCTTCCTTTCTTTCAACACAATTCCCCCTTTACCTGTTTCGTTTCCTTTCCTCTTATCTCATCTAATCTCTCCTCCTGACCCTCTCCTCTCCTCCTAACCCTTTCCTCTTCTCCTAACCCTCTCCTCTCCTCCTAACCCTCTCATATCCTCGTAACCCTCTCCTCTCCTCCTAACCCTCTCATCCCCTCTTAACCCTCTCCTCCTAACCCTCTCCTCTCCTCCTAACCCTATCCTCTCTTCCTAACACTCTCCTCTTCTCCTAATCCTCTCCTCTCCTCCTAACCCTCTCCTCTCCTCCTAACCCTCTCCTCTCTTCCTAACCCTCTCCTCTCCTCCTAATCCTCTCCTCTCCTCCTAATCCTCTCCTCCTAACCCTCTCCTCTCCTCCTAATCCTCTCCTCCTAGCCCTCTCCTCTTCTCCTAACCCTCTCCTCTCCTCCTAACCCTCTCCTCTCCTACTAACCCCCTCCTCTCCTCCTAATCCTCTCCTTCTAACCCTCTCCTCTCCTCCTAATCCACTCCTCCTAGCCCTCTCCTCTTCTCCTAACCCTCTCCTCTCCTCCTAACCCTCTCCTCCCCTACTAACCCCCTCCTCTCCTCCTAATCCTCTCCTCTCCTCCTAATCCTCTCCTCCTAACCCTCTCCTCTCCTCCTAATCCTCTCCTCCTAGCCCTCTCCTCTTCTCCTAACCCTCTCCTCTCCTCCTAACCCTCTCATCTCCTATTAACCCCCTCCTCTCCTCCTAAACCTCTCTTCTCCTCCTAACCCTCTCATATCCTCGTAACCCTCTCCTCTCCTCCTAACCCTCTCCTCTCCTACTAACCCCCTCCTCTCCTCCTAACCCTCTCATATCCTCGTAACCCTCTCCTCTCTTCCTAACCTTCTCCTCTCCTCCTCCAGGTTTACAAGGTCCTCCAGGTCCTCCCGGGCCTCCTGGTCCAGGCACAGCCCAGGGAGACAGAGGTGACTCTGGGCTCCCGGGCTTCCCTGGCTCCCCCGGCAGGAAAGGAGAATCCGGCATCCCCGGAGGCGCCGGACTCCCCGGCAGCCCCGGTTTCAAAGGTGAAGCTGAGCTCCAAACAGGCTTTAAACAAAAAATATGATAAAATAAATAAAAAAAGTTTGTGTCTTTGTGCAAAAGATAAAGCAAAACATTGTGATTTTGCTTTTCAGGAGGACGAGGTGAGAGTGGCTACAGCGGTGGTCCTGGTGCCAAGGGTTTCCCCGGTGACACTGGTTACTACGGAAACAAAGGACCCAAGGGAGTACGAGGTAGGAGGAGTTTAGTCAAGACATCCATCAGTGGATTGTGATGATACAGGAAATGAAGGCAGGTTACCTTTATGTGAGTTTAATTTTATCCTACTAAAACTTTTCTCGCTCTTTATTCCCCTTTTTTTTCCTCTCCGCTCATCCTGTATTTTTCCTTCACCCGTCTGTCCTCCCTCGTTCTCTTTCTCTTTCTCCATCCCTTCCTCCACAGGTCAACGTGGGCGTAAGGGCGTCCCTGGAGTGGCGCTGCCTCCACCCCCAACCCCCGACTTTGACCCACGCTTTGGAGATGTGGGTTTTCCCGGTGAAAGGGGCAGCTCCGGTGTCCCCGGAGAATCCGGTCAGCCAGGAAGGCCCGGACGTCCAGGTGAACAGTGAAAACAGTTATTTTTTTATTTATTTATTTTTTAAATAATCTTTGCCATGGTGAAGACATTGTTGTTTAAAATGATCTCTTTTCCAACATTAAAGCCTATTTGGGCTGGGCGATATGGAGAAAATCAAATATCATGATATACAGTTCTCGGCATAAGTAAATACACCCATGCTAAAGTTGACTAAAAAGAGGAATAAAAAAATCATCTTTTGGAAATTGATCTTAATGACCTAATTAAAAAAATAAGAAAAATCCAACCTTTAAGGACACCAATTTTCTTTGTGAATGAATAATATATCGTAAATAAATAAATGTTCTTCCTTAAAATACAGGGGGCATAAGTAAGTACACCCCTATGTTAAATTCCTATAGAGGCAGGCAGATTTTTACCCTTCACCATACCTACAGATTTGCATGGGGTACTTTCAATAAAATCATCTCTCACTGCAAATCAAACCAGCTATTAGGCTAACTGAAATAAAACCATACCAATCTCTAGGTATGGTCTGAGCACTGTATTTGACAAAATACCTCAATATTGCTATTGCGGCGATAATGTAGGCTTCTGTTTTCAAACAATCTCTGACAGAACCATAATAAAAGACATAGGGTATATGTATAGGGGTTGCAATTACACTACAGTACAGTTCCAGTGCAGAGAGACTGAAACATGATAAAGGGGTAAAATAAATGTCTGTCTGGTCTCCTGCTGCAGGTCCCAAGGGTCGTCCCGGTCCCGTAGGTAAACTTGGCAGGACTGGATCTGTTGGTCTTCCCGGACCTGTCGGTGACGCCGGACCCCCCGGCTTCCTCGGACCCACTGGGGAACAAGGTCAGTAGTCTGTCAAGGATGACACTCATTTCCAACTGTTATGTCTCCTAAATTCAATTACATTTTATTTATAGTGTCACAACAATCGTTATTGAGTTATCTGAGGACACTTTACAGATGGAGTAGGTCTAGACCACACTCTGTAATTTACAAAGACCCAACAATTCCCCCCCCCCCAAGAGAAAGCATTTGGTGCAAGAGTGAAAGAGAAAAAGCTTCCTTTTAGGCACAAACCTCAGACTGACCCCGGTTCTTTGTGGGCAACAAATGTACCACATTTTGGTTGGTAGAAAACATAATAAAACCAGTTTATATATACATTATAGCTTCACATTATTACATATCCAACTGATTTTATTTCTGTGACCATTGAAGCTGAGACATTGATTTCTGCAAATCCCTACAGGCTCCACTAAAACTGATTCTAACCGCTGCTTAAATTTCTTCTCGTCTCCTCTTCTTCAGGTCTCCCTGGTCAGGCCGGTCGTCGCGGGGCTCCCGGCAGCGTGGGCCGCAGTTCCAGCATCGGCTACACTCTGGTGAAGCACAGCCAGAACTCCCAGGTTCCCATGTGTCCTCAGGGCATGGCCAAGCTGTGGGACGGGTACAGTCTGCTGTACGTGGAGGGACAGGAGAAGGCTCACAACCAGGACCTTGGTATGGAAAACCCTTTTATTCATGTCGTTACAGTCTCATGAAGTGGTTTCACCTTCATCAACCTTTTTATTTGGGACAAGTTGGAGTCTCGGGTGATTTTGCGAGAATCCAGCTGCCGTGCAAGAAAAGATACTTCTACCTCAAAACCTTAAACTGGAAACTGGAGATCCTGGACAATAAGTGAGCCCTCTGTCTCTCTCTCTCTCTCTCTCTCTCTCTCTCTCTTTGTGTCTCCAGGTCAGCCGGGGTCATGCCTCCCCAGGTTCAGCACCATCCCCTTCCTCTACTGCTCCCCCAACGAGATCTGCTACTACGCCAGCCGCAACGACAAATCCTACTGGCTCTCCACCACTGCACCCATACCCATGATGCCTGTGGCCGAGGAGCAGATTCAACCTTACATCAGCAGGTACTGCACACTGTTTTGGCTCAGTGGACTCTAACAGTCAAACTCAGGGTTTTTCCTGCATAGAGGAATTTTTGCCCCCCCCAAAGAGGTTTTAGCCAACGCCAACGTCTGGGTGTCCTCCCCCAAGGAAGTTTTGAGCATCAACGACTTCATTTCCTGTATTCTTATATTCTTTACACTTTTATGCCCCAATTTACGGTGGAAATACCTTTATTTAGCCTATGTGAAGAAGAAAATAACAGTTGACAATTCAAAATATATCAAAAATATAATGGAAAGTATGTTGTCATTGGGCATTTTTAAGTGGGTATATGGAAATTCTGGAGCTTTCTTAGTGGGTATACTGCTTATACCTGCGTATCACGTAGACTACCATCCATCCAGAGTCAGTCTGTAGATTTATCTAAATATTAATATTATTTTTTGAACCAGTTTTGTTAATTGGGGTTTTATTTACTCGCGCATAATACACAGTTTATCAAATTGTCAGTAAAAGCATAGATTTCTGTCAAACAAGGTAACACAGTCACATTGGCTTTACTACTGTATATGGACCAATCATGCTTACTTTTGTGGGCGTAGTTCCTCCCCCAAAAGGTCCAGTCTGAGCCAGGAAAAACCTGACACCGCATGCATTATAAATAAATGTACCAAATGTGTGCGTGTATTCAATTCCACTCTTTGTCCTCTGGTATGATCCATCCAGGTGTTCTGTGTGTGAAGCTCCCTCTCAGCCCGTGGCGGTCCACAGTCAGGACATGACCATCCCCACCTGTCCTCCCGGCTGGAGGAGTCTCTGGATAGGATACTCCTTCCTCATGGTAAACTAAAGACTTTAAATCACCCTCTTCTCATAATAAGGCCTACAAAATAAAACCTAAATGTGTGTGTCCTCTGCAATCTCTGGAATAAGACAAACTGTAGTTAGACAAGTTAAATAAGAAAGGGTTTTCTTCCATGTATAATTTTTTTTTGTCATTTGGATTGCGTAAACTGTCATTTTTCTTGTTTTAGTAGTTGAGTATTCTACCGAGTAGTCCATCCATTAATCGAGGAATCGGATGAGAAATACTTTTGCTTCATTAAAGCGCAATAATAAATAATATGATCAGTGAAAACTAAACCCATTTAGTGCATTTAAGTGCCATGATTACATTATGGGTTTAAAAAATGTCTAACTGACGAGGAGTAGTCTCCTAGCAGCGGGCATTTGTGGTCTGATAAACAGTAATAAGTGCCCCATATCGCTGTTTTACATCAAAATTGACTTGACGTTTCTTGCAACTTGATAGTTCAAACTAGGATTTAAATCTGTAGTTTTGTCAGTTTCAAGAAATGTAGAAATGAACGCTGAAGAGAACTGTCTTTTCAAAATAAAATGTCCTCTATTTGCCAAAGTTAAAACAATTACCAGTAAGTAAGTAAGTAAGTAAAGTTTATTTCTATAGCACATTTAAAAACAACTCGCGCTGACCAAAGTGCTGTACATAGCGCATTAGCCACAGGGTAATAAAATAAAATAAGAAAAATAAAATAAAACACGTACAAATTGATTTAAATAAATAATTTAGGCTAAAAAGTACATCGAAAGACAAACAATTACAAACGTAATGCAGCTTGGGAATACATCTTAAAGGGTAATAACAGTTTTTTTTTTTTTACCGGGACCCTATGTTCCTATGTTTTTGTGTCTAAGTGACTGATTGAAACAACAATCTTTGAACATTGGTCCAGTATTAAGAAAAAAATATAGTTTTTTTTAAATGGAGTCTGGTGGGTTTAGCGCTAGCAACTTCAGAGCTGTTTCTGGTTAAACAGAAAGATCTCAGAGATGTTTTAAAGGTCTGTCTCTGTAGAGATCCTTTCCATGATGTTGTCAGACACTTAGAACAATAATCTGAGCCTGTCAGTGGCAAAAACAGCACTTTTAGTGGACAAAACTGATGATGCACATTTGCCCCATAGGTCTGTGGCTGCCGGTTACAGCGTTCACACTTAAGGCCCCCTGCACATTGGCTGCGTGGCGTGAGCGTGGCGTTTCTGTTACGTGTCAGCTGCGTCGCGACTGCGTGGCGGCTGCGTGGCGGCTGCGTGGCATTTTCTATGTCTTTGCACACCAGAAACATGTCTGACGGCGGCGCTGCTGCTGCTAACCTTGTCTGTACACATGTACTGTATGTTACATGTATGTCTGCATTTATGTCAAAACCTAGAGACTTTCAAACATCAAAATGTCATTTATTTAATGTATTTGTGTCAAAATGACATATAAACATCTACATTCTATTTTGCCTGGAAACTCTTCCAACACGCTTGCGTGTCGCGAGAAAAATAGGCGTCTGTCCTATTTCTAGCATGCACGCATGTGTGCAAGCTCTAACCTGTTAACATGGGAGCCGAAATTAACATGGACACGCCACGCAGCTAACACGCTCACGCCACGAAGGCAGTGTGCAGGAGCCCTGATACTGGACCAATGTCAAAGATTGTTGTTCCCATCAGTCACTTAGACACAAAAACAGGAAAATAGGGTCCAGGTTGAAGAAAAAAAAAAACGGAAATTACCCTTCAACTACACCCATTTGTTTGAAAAAACAAATGCTTGTAGAGCAGACAGGAAGTGATGCATTTTACTTTCCAGCAGCAGTTAGTGTAGAATGAATAAAGAATCGACTTTCCCTCTTCTCTCGTGTGCAGCACACGGCAGCCGGCGCCGAGGGCGGCGGTCAGTCCCTGCAGTCTCCCGGCTCCTGCCTGGAGGATTTCCGCGCAACGCCGTTCATCGAGTGCAACGGGGGCAAGGGCACCTGCCACTACTTCGCCAACAAGTACAGCTTCTGGCTCACCACCGTGGACCCTCGCCAGGAGTTTGTTTACTCGCCAGCACAGGAGACCCTGAAGGGAGGCCAGGAGCGCTCCCGAGTCAGCCGCTGCCAAGTCTGCAGCAAGATCTTGTAATAGGAGGAGGAGGAGGAGGAGGTGATATATCAACACCTCACAGGAAATAAAAAAGAGAGGTGTTGATGATTGAGGATGAGATGATTTTTATAAAAGAAATCTATAGAAGAACACTGACTGAAAATGAGCCCCTAGCCTGCGTCTCCGATGGTTTCAGAATCGAGTCGAACAACAAATCGACTCAGTTTTTTGAGTTTTTGATCCCTTTTTAGGAATGAATGGCTTATTAAAAAACAAAAACAAAAAAGAAGAGTTGGAGGGAGGAAATGCAAAGAGGAGGGGTCCAGCGGGATTGCCCTTCTTTAGATTATCACTGACAATGGTGCTATTGTTTATGTTTATTTTGTGTCTCGTTGCGTTTTTCTTTTGTTTTGTTTTGGCGAGAAGCATTCTCGGCTACCTCAGAGAGTGCCACCCCGCTTTGGACAGCACTGCACCGCCTACGCATCAGCACGCATCCGCACACATCTGGGCGGCTGCTTCAGATACGTCAGTTCAGACAGTAGAGTCAAACATGGGTCTAAAGTCTTCACTTCTGTGAACTGATCTATCTGAAGTAGAAGCACCTGATTCTGGTTTAAACGCACGTTTTAGTGAAATGGCCGCCTCAAAACTTTGCTTCTCTTGTATTGACTGCCCGCTACAACCACTTTATAACCGCAGTGACGTTACAGGTAATGTTACGTTAAAAGCTGCATCCTGTTTTGCAAGTGACTGCATTGGTTATCATTTCATAACGGTATGGAAATCTAGTTGCTGACATTTTAGTCTGCTTGAAGTAAAGGACAATTCCGGCGCAAAATAAACCCAAGGGGTCCAAGTGTATACCAAGTCGACCGTTCTCTGGGTCATGTTTTCATGCTAATCGAATGTGTGTTTAGCTTGAAACAAGCTAGCGCAAACAGCTGATTAGCTGCTTATAATAATCTATCTTTTTAATAAACTGTCTGTACACTTACAAAGTTCTTAATGCTTCGGTTTACACGTAGGGACCCTCATTATGCTAGTGTCGAAGTGTGGTGCTATTTTGAGCCTTGTTAGTGGTATAAAATGGTGATTTACCCTCTGCCCTGAAAGCTAGCGTTAGCAGCTAATCACCGGTTCGCGCTAGCTTGTTTCAAGCTAGAGACACATTCAATTAGCATGAAAACATATCCCAGAGAACGGTCGACTCGGTACACATATGTTATTAACCCCTAGGCTCATTTTGCGCCGGAATTGTCCTTTATGGAGCACAATAAGCGTGCTACTATTTTTTTTTTTTTTTTTTGAAAGTTGCATTATTGTTGTTTGTTTCCGTTTTCGTGCATACAAGAAAAAGTATCCAAAAGCATTCAAGGTGCGAGCAAAATGTGTAAAACTAATGGAGGAAGGAAAGTGAAAGAAAGAGTAGCTAGTAATAAATACACAAGCACGGTGCTTGTTCAGTCAGTATTTTACATTTTAAATCAGATACTGGACCAACAGTGGCTTTTTAAGGCAGAAAAAGAACCAGATTTTTCAATATCTTTTTTACAATTTACACGTTTGCTCATTATTTGTCTGCTGGATTTGATTTTCTAACAACACGGCAAGTTGTATTATCAGGTTTCAACTGTCAAATCTCAGATATTCTAGCTTCAGGAAGGTTTTTCAGAACATTCACCGCCTCCTAAGAATGACACAACCGACAAAAAAACAACAACTAAAGGTTCATTTTAATGAATTTTTATTACTTCAAGCAAGTTGCAGTTCTATACTAGTTGATTTTCATAGTTTACAGGAATTATTTTAAACCGACGACGGCCTGGAACTTAAGAAAATCTATTGAATCATGTAAAGTGTGATGAGGTTAAAAGTGTCAGGGTTCCTATGGTCATAAAAAAAAAACTGGAAAAATTATGAAATTGGAAAAACAATTGTGACCAAATGTTTTCATTGTTTTTTATTTCGATTATATCACAAAGGGGACAACAGGAAGACAAGTGCACGTACAACACATACACTTACTTCCCCATAAGCGCAAGTATTAGTTGCCCATGTCCGATTGCTAACACACTTTATTATTTAATCACCATAACTTCACAGAATGTTTGGAAATCATTGGCCAACATGTGTAGGAACCCTGGAGTTTATTCTTGATCCTGGAAATTGAAGTTTGACTAAACGAGCTAAGAGTTTATAAGCAAAGTCCATCTGCCAGTGAAGCTAAGAAGTGAACCGTGAGTTCAGTATTTTTTTTGCCAAACTTAAAGGAAAATGCTCAGCAACAATATAATCTATTCATATTATGCCATTATTGTTTAAAAACATGCAAAATTACCAGCGCAGTCCTTTAACTTTACACCTGTAATCTCTGTATATTTCATAATATGACTCAATATAGTATAGTATACTATATGGTGCTACACAATACCCTGACAGCTGACTTGAAAGGCAACATTTAAAATATTAAACTGCATGCAATAAAAAGGAAAAAAACAAAAAAAACAGCACTTTTCATCTGAATAGCTAAAACAGAAGCTCTGCAACATGCTTACTTTAGTGTAACTGTAATGACTTGAATGAGGTCACCCATTCAAAAATATTGCACTGATGTGAACTCACATGGGGCTCGAACGTAGACACATCTCCAAATCAGAGACTTTCATTTTCATCTCGTGACCAAACTAGTGTTTTTTAATCACGCTTCTCTCACACTAAATTTGCAAAAGCAAACCACACGCTCACACTCACACACACAACACGAAACACACACACACACTCTCTGATAGATTGTTAATTATTGCTGTACATAATGCTTACTGTATTTCCCACCAAAGTATGTTGGAGCATAAAGTCTTTAAAGTGCCCATATTATGCTTTTTGCCTTTCCATTATTGTGTTATATATCATTTTGTGCACATTATAGGTTTACCAAGTGAAAAAGCCCAAAGTCCACCCCAAAGAGACTTACCATCTCCAACAGAAAATACTGTTCACCAACTGCTCCAAACAGCTCTATTGTAGTCCAGCCTTTACTTCAGAGACAAACGTGGGTCACTTTGTAACACACGTTATAACGCTCACCTAGCTGCTAGCGTGGCACACCCTCATACTCTGCTTCTGACTGGCTAGTAGTCCTTACCTAGGTACTGTCAGGGCATGCCCTCATACTCAGCTTCTGACTGGCTAGTAGTCCTTACCTAGCTACTGTCAGGGCACGCCCTCATACTCTGCTTCTGACTGGCTAGTAGTCCTTACCTAGGTACTGTCAGGGCACACCCTCATACTCTGCTTCTGACTGGCTAGTAGTCCTTACCTAGGTACTGGACATGTGCGACTCCCAACAAAGATGGCACAGAAGTGAGATGCCTCACTCTGTAGCTAAAACAGAGAGCTCAACACACAGGGTGAAAAGAAGAGCTGCAGCAATGTGCAGTACAACAAAAATATGGTGTTTTTTGAAAATTAAACCACGTAAACCTATTCTGGTACAACCTCTAAATACAATTATGCATTGAATTAGCATAATATGAGCACTTTAAAGTGATTAGCTCTTTTGTTTTTTGTTGTTTTGTTTTTCCCGGTCTATGTGTCTGTTCCCTGTCCGGATAAGAAAGAGGAAGAAGTGAGTCATTTTCTGTCTATAAATGTAGATTTTGCAGCCATATTTATGACAGAATTGACAATTTTTTTACATTGACTTTGGTTTGCGATGCACATTCAAACTCTCGACAGTTCTCCTCTCCTATCCTTGGACAGTGAAAGCTACTAAGTGACTTGTAACCACTATGACCACTGTGTCTAGCATATTGCTATGTCTCTCTGCTGGTAGCCCTGATTCTAATACTATGTCACACGTTACCTTTTTATTTTTTTTTTATGTTGCCCTTTTCTTTTTTCTTTTGTCAGCCTTTGTGGTTTTGTAATCTAGATTGTAATTATTTTACGTAAATCATGATACTATCCCCTGGTTTTATTTACTGAGATGGGAGGAAATGGGACGATAATGATGTGTACATTAAATATTATGGAGAGAGAAAAAAACAACAGATGCCTTTTAGGATTATGTTTTTAATGGAAAATATATTCACCACTGATGATTTCGCTAACAGATGCAACAACCAATTTTATTATCTGTTTGGTCTTTACCCCAATTTTTCCAACAACAAAAAAAGAACGAGTTGAAATGTTTCATGCAGCAGCATGCTGTAAGTGCCGGAGTGACAGAAAGGAAATGCAGTTTTCCTCAAAGAGGATCTATAACAATAAAATGGTAATAACATGTCTGTTACTGTAATGTGTATTTCTGTGCTCACACACACTTTGAAATAAAGTCTCTAAACTAACTTTCTAATGCAGAGTTATTCTTTATAAAGGTGAGGTGTTTCAGCGTTTTCGTGCTAGCAGCAGGCATGGTTTCAACGTGTTGTTATTATATGTTTTGTTGCGCTGTAGTAAGCAGGGGCAATTCTAGGATCAGACCTTTTGGGGATGGACTCAGCCCCTAATGAGAATATGACAGTGCTGCCCTTTGCTGCATGTCATTCCACCTCTATCTCTACCCTTTAATGTCTTCAGCTGTCCTGTCCAAATAAAGGCTGAAATGCTCAAAAAATAATCTTAAAAAATATATATATTATAAAACTAAAAATAAATCTGTAAAGTGGGTGCAATACCTACTGGTTTATAATACATACAAATATGAATTGCTTAGTGAATGAGCAAGATCCTAAAAGTGTATGTATAATGTGGAATGAAACTGGAGGAAACCACTATCAAATCCAGTGAGGTTTAAATAAAATTGGTATGAATAGTCTAGTCAATTTTATTTTTGCCCACACCCATTATTTGAAGGGGTTTATTAAATTACAAAAAAACTAAATAGAGGTAGAAATACAAACTGTCATGTCACCTCCCGGACAGTAGGTGGCGACAAACGCCTAAAATGTTGGAAACAGAAACAGAAGAAGCCTAGCATCACAACACTGCTCGTAACGTTAGCTCAAAGAAGAGCGGAGTGAATTTTTTCTGCTAATTGGGAACATATTAACAGGTGAGTATTACAACCGGCAGCCAACAAAGCACCCAAATGACTTGTTTAGTCCATGTGTACGTTCTTACAAGTGTTAAATCAGATATTAGTCCTTTAAGGGGTGCGTAAAATCATAAACAGTATATGCGTAAAACGTTAGCTTACCAGCTAACATTAGCTCCGCTAGCTTCTTCCCTTTAACAATCTAACGTTTTATTTTTGACACGATGTGTGACATCGCTGCATACAAAGAGTCTGCTATAGCTCAAAGATGAAATGCGTAGCTATGATGTGATGTTGCTGCCATCTCCATTACTGCAAGCTAGCTAGCTAGTTAATGCTACAGTTATTATGACGTTACGCAGTGCAGCCTGCTGTTTTACATTACCATTAGCTATATAACGATAGCTACACTAACATTCATTACCTAAAAGCGGTTTCTTGTGATGGTTTTCGTAATTAAAAGGACATGATATTGTCTGCAGGGTTCGTAGCTTCACACGTTATGCTTGCTGTGAGTAATGTGATATGTGCTCGGATGAAAGAAATCACTGGTAACTAATTTACAGAAATACATTGACATGTCAAAGTAGGAAAAGCACACATGTGTATTCAAACCCATTAATGATGGCTGCATTCCACTTAGGAGAGGTCCTGGTATGGTACATGCTGACTCACTGAAATAGCTTACTGGGACACTTGATGGAACTGAGCCATCATTATGGTTATCAATTTCAGCTGTGCTTTTCCTACCATGACAAGACAAAATGTCTGCTGTTAAAAAAGGTCCATAAAGTATTCAGTCTAGAAAATTAGAAAACTCAGTACCTGGGCTGGGACCGAAGATATGATTGGATTTGTGTTGCGATTTTCATTTATTGTGATTATTCGATACTTTTGATTATTGCCATTTACTTTTCCTTCTTTAACAAAAACAAAAGTTGAATAATGCACTTCTAGAGACAATATATATACGTACATAGATATTAGGGCTGTCAAACGATTCAAATATTTAATTGCGATTAATCACATTAATGTCATAGTTAACTCGCAGTTAATCGCACATTTTTATCTACTCTAAATGTCCCTTGATTTATTTTTGTCTTATTTTTTTTTTTTTTTTTTAAAGCTCTTATCAACATGGAAAAGTGGATCGTTTTTTTTTTTTTTTTTTTTTATTGAAAACAACATTGGCATATACTGTAGTGTTCAATTTCACACTAACATTCTCACTTGGAGCAAATAATCTCTCACACAATGTAACAGTCTCCATCACGATGGGGGGCGGAGATTTCCCATCAGCTGTGTGCTTGGCCATCAAGTGGTATTTCAGACTGGACGTGCTGCGATGATAGCTCACTTCACAACGACAAAACACACAGATCACTTTGGTCTTGTCAATGGAACCATTTGGCAACTTTTTAAAAGTTTGCATACATTTCGGCGCCTTGTGCTCGCCATCCACTCAAAACGTAACTTTAGCCTACTACTCTTTGGCCGGCTCGCAAGCCCAAACAAGCGTGTGCGGCGTGCCTGTTGTGTTTCCGGTCTAGCTAGATCCGGTGTGGTGTTGTAGTTTTTCTAACATTACTAGTTGTTGCAACAGCATGTGAAAAAAACTACAAAGTTTGCTAGGCCAAAAAGAATGTTAATCTCACCATTAAAAAATGCGTTTAACTGACAGCACTAATACAAATTTATATTTTCTGTGTTTTTTTTATGTGCTTCTTTACAAATATATTAAATGTCAGACTGACTCACTGACATGTGATGCGTCCATGTATCGTGAAAGAGTCGAATCAGGACAAAGGATATAGTCCTAGCCCTACTTAATACATTTTTAGTTTTTTGAAGTAAAAGCAATCAGTTTATGTTTATTTATTGTTTATTACCAGTGCATTGAATATTCTAAGTTACAAATGGCCGGGGAAAAAAACAAAACTAATAGATCATGAGACATTTTCTAAACTATTTCTTTTCTAAAAAGAATGCACATCACATGTCAGTCAGTCAGTCTGACATGTATTCCATTTGTGAAGAAGTTCATAACATGGATTTTCTGCTTTCGGTCTGTTTTGCTGGAAACGGATATGTAGTCGCCATCGTCGTGCATTTAATTGATCACTAATGTTCCGATTCGTGTCACTGAGACATCCTGTTTTCCTCTTTGATCTTCAACGCAGGTACGCTGGAATTTTCTGACACCCACTCGGACATGTCCTATGTCTTCATCAACGACTCGTCGCAGACTAACGTGCCTCTGCTGCAGGCCTGCATTGATGGAGACCTGCCTTTCGCCAAGAGGCTCCTGGAGACGGGATGCGACCCCAACATCCGAGACAACCGGGGCCGCACTGGCCTGCACCTAGCTGCCGCACGAGGGAACGTGGAGATCTGCCGACTCCTGCACAAGTTCGGCGCCGACCTCTTGGCGACTGATTATCAAGGAAACACAGCTCTGCATCTGTGTGGTCATGTGGACACTATCCAGTTCCTGGTCTCCAACGGGCTGAAGATCGATATCTGGTAAGGAGTGTTATCGATATGCATAGATATCCTTTCTTGGGTGTTTGCTTTGAGCATCACTGCGCCATTGTGCGTAACTGTAAAATGATCTTTCATCTCGGATTTCTTGTGAACTGCAAGAGGGAAAAAAAGGAAGAAAAAAAAAAGGCTGGGGGGGAAATAAGGGTTTGTTTTTTTCTTTTTTTTAGGCTCAAGATTCGATTCAAAATCGATTTTCGATTCAAAAACGATTCTCGATTTAAAAAAAAATATTCTGTGTAGCTAGATGTAGTTACTTTTCCCTTGTGATTGCAGTAGACGTACAATAAAAACAAAAAAATATGAATAGATTTTTGGAATTCTATGAATCAATTTTGAATCGGTAGAGCTTGAATCGCGATACCAATGTGAATTGTCCTTTTTTTTTTTTTTTTTTTTTTTTTTTTTTTGCACACCCCTAGGGGAAATGCAACACTACCAACGTAGCCGTGACGTGTAGTTACTTTTTTTGAGAGGTGGTGGTTTACGTGTCAGCTGCGTGGATTTTTCTATGTCTTTACACACCAGAAACGTGTCTGACGCGGCGCTGCTGCTGCCAGCCTTGTCTGGACACATGCATGTTTCCCATCGATAAAATAAATACCATGTTAAACATTAATATATACTGATCTGATTACAGCAAAGACAACGTCGGCAGTATTGACGGCAAAATAGGCTACAGAATATTTCCTTCTGGATTGACAGGTGCAATATTAGAAAATCGATTTAAAAAAAAAAAAAAAAAAAAAAAGACATTTACATCTGCATTTATATCAACATATAGAGACTTTCAAACACCAACATGTCATTTTTGAATATGTATTTGTGTCTAAATGACATATAAACATATTTTCCTATTCTATTTTGCCTGGAAACGCTTCCAACACGCTTGCGTGTCGCGTGAAAAATAGGCGTCTGTTCTATATCTAGCAGGCACGGGTTTTCGGCGCCTGAGACACACGTGTCACGTAGGCAGTGTGTAAGCTCTGACCTGTTAACATGGGAGCCAAAATATAAACGGACACGCTCGCGCCACGCAGCCAGCGTGTTAACCGGCCTAACATGTAGAGACAATCTGAATGTGGTGTTGCTGTTGTGATTTGATCACTCAGGCTAGTTTTAAACTTTTGCAAATAGGTCTGTGTGTGTGTGTGTGTGTGTGTGTGTGTGTGTGTGTGTGTGTGTGTGTGTGTGTGTGTGTGTGTGTGTGTGTGTGTGTGTGTGTGTGTGTGTCTGTGTGTCTGTGTGTCTGTGTGTCTGTGTGTGGGATGTCCAATACATGTATTTGCCTAGATAATAGAGCTGCACACTGTTTCTGTGGTTACGAAAATAACTAGTAAACAAAGTAACTGAAAGATAATACATTTAACTCAGTGCAGCTAGCATTTTTCTTTTTTTTTTTTTTTTATAAATCTCATCTATAAAATCAACTTTTACTTAGAATGGTGTAGAATTGACTGACATAAATGATTGGAGTAAGGTGATCTGGGTGACTGTCATGGAGTAGTAGTAGTACTTGGAGAAGGGCTCCTGTGACTCTGTGGCCTCTAACCGTGCTGTGTCTGCCTGACAGTAACCACAATGGCTCGACCCCTCTGGTGCTGGCGAAGAGACGCGGCGTGAACAAGGACGCCATCCGTCTGCTGGAAGGACTGGAGGAGCAGGAGGTGAAGGGCTTCAACCGAGGAGCGCACTCTAAACTGGAGACCATGCAGATGGCCGACAGCGAGAGGTACACGTGTAGGGAACGAGAGGAATGGTGGACTGGGTGGGCGGAGTGGGAGAGACAGAAGAGTAAGGGTGGGGACCTGTGATTACCAGGACCGGTGTGCGTAAAGTCGCCGCCGGTAAACCCAGCAGTGTGAGCGGTAGCACAAAACTGAAACATGGGTAACGTTTAGATCACTGCAAAAGCGCTTGCTGATAAATTGGACAGGTTGCAAAATGCTAGAAAGGCTAGGAAAGGAAATCAATACAAGGGTTGATATTAAAGGGTGATAAAATACACGTAGCCTATAGAATGCAAAGCAGTCCCTCCTCCTGGGATTGCATAAGGCTAATGAATGAAAAAAATATCAGCAACTAGTCGACGTCGACTTTCACGTCCGAGTCAAATTCTCAAAATCTGAGGTAATGCGACCCCTACAACCCACAACGGGGACGACACGCAGCAAAGCCTTTTTCACCATGAAGTAAACAGTACCTTAAACCAACTCTTTGGGAGTCAGTTATTTATGTCAACATCAATCTGGTGCATTAAAAAAGTAGATTTGAGGGCTGCTTTTTGCTGTAACAGTTTACAACCGAGGTTCTCTGAGAATCTCTTTTTTTTTTTTTTTATATCCAAGCTAAACAGGTATTGTAACTGAAATTTCCCCCTAACCAAATTGATATTGAATCAAATCAGAATTGTAATCGAATCGGGGCATGAATGGATCAGAGTCGAATCTATTCAATAAATGGTTGGCGATACCCAGCCCTGCCCATTACTCCTCATGATTCATGACAAACAATAATAATAATCATTACACAAAAAGCATAGTCCCAGTGAAGCTGCGTTTGAGGCAGGAGGAGGAGGAGGAGGAGGACGACGAAGATCTGGTCTGTAACAGTGATCTCTGTGTCTGTCCCAGTGCGATGGAGAGCCACTCCCTGCTCAACCCCAACCTGCAGAGCAGCGAGGGCGTCCTGTCCAGCTTCAGGACCACGTGGCAGGAGTTTGTGGAGGACCTCGGCTTCTGGAGGGTCCTGCTGCTGCTGGTGGTCATCGCCCTCCTCTCCCTGGGCATCGCCTACTACGTCAGCGGAGTCCTGCCTTTCTCCAGCAGCCAGCTGGAGCTGGTGCACTGAGCGAGGGGGCGACGGAGAAGCACGGGAGTAAAATACACGAGAGAAGTTCTCTTCATACCAGAACAGAAATCCAGATTTTTTTTTTTTTTTTTTTTTTTCATTTGCAGCCCAGATCTGGTCTTCATCTCGGTTACCTAAACAGGGAAACATCATATGGTATTAATAGTAAAGCAGTGATCTCCAAAAGAACAAAACTCACTTTCATAATTCAAACAACTTGAGGTGATGAACAGGAAGTGTCTCATGTGGTACTGAGAACATGTGTTGAAGTATTGTGTAACATATCCCCTTTTAAAATGACATCCCCGATGAAGCTGCTTTTAAAATAGTGAGAGTGAGAAAATGTAATGCTTTTGTTCTGTTTTAATGCAGTTCTAGAAAGACTGTCCTTTTCATTTCATTCATACTGTATGCTCTGTTACAAGCTGTTTATTGCCAACATTTTGTATCTCTTATTTTCCTATTCTTTTAACTGTTATTTATCAATTATGTTCTGAATTTTTTTCTGCATACTGTATGTTTTTTCTTGCTTTCTTCGCCAATTCCCAGTTTGATCCATCTCCTGTTCCAGCTGGAGACCATTTAGTTGTGATAACTGAAAGTTGATTTCTTCGTGTTGCATCGTCTGCGTACGTAGAAAAGCACCTTGACTGTGTGCCTTGGTGAGAGAAAGCTTCATGTTCCACGATGAAGACATTCCCGTCAGAAGCATGCGGCTGTGTTGCATTAATATCTGCCCTGTTGTTGTAAACATCATATATAGGCACACTGTTTATAAACTGTAGGGTTATGGCAGCAGATTATTACTTGTTTTGTTGTATTTTTATTTTAATGTTCTTTGTAAACCATGTCGATTTGATTTGTTGGAGCTTTTCCACCCGTTGATTTTCCGTGAACAATAACACATTGGAAGTAAATCCTAATTTAATGTGGAGAGATAATAAAATCATTTGCGTATGTATGACTCTAATCAACAAGATGACTCCCCGTGTTGTCAGATTTATCTGCCAATCAATGCATGAACACACACACGCACACACCAGGTATTGTGGTTACAGAGGTTAAAGTGAGCATGAGGAACTCAAAATCACAGTTTAAAAATCTACTGTATATAAAAATAAATGTCTTTAATCCATCGAGTGTGCTTCTTTAGGCATCCGTGCACATGTTTGTATTATTCCCCAACAAGATCTCTTGATTTAGAGTGACTGATCTGACAGACTGTTCCACATGTTGCTCTGCTTCCTCAAAAGGGGGTTTCTGCTCCAAAATGCAGCTTCATACACCTCTCATCTTCTTGTAAAGATGTCATTATCAGAAACATGTCTTCAGATATTACAGATAATCTTGTAAAAAAAAATTACATTGTAATCATTTGGGAGGGTGTGAGGGTCAAAACCACTTTGTGTTTAGGGCTACCTTCTGCAGAGGATTTATAAACCTGGCACTAATGATTACTTTATCAGGACTCAGGTGAGTCACAGCAACAAAACAAGAAGTGCCTGGATTTGTTGCGACCCTATGAATATTGTTTGTCTTACTTTTATGCGGGGAATAAGGGACCGTTCGGTATTTATGGAATGGACCACTGGAGGAAAATAGAGGAGGGTCATGTCTTTTTATTCTTGGTTGAGGGGGGTTACCCAACTTTTGTATTCATAGAAACAGCAAAATTTCAAAGTGGCTTGTTTGGTGCATATTTTTCCATGTAGCCCTCAGTCTCGGCCCTCCTTCTCTACCAGATGGATCGAGGCATCTGACCCATGAGTTTGCTGTGGGGCAGGGGGAGCACTGCCCTCTGGTGGCTGAAACGGATAATTGCATTGTTTAAAAAATGAGTGGAATAATTACATCTGGCATGATCAGATATTTTATAAATATATTAAATGACACAAAACAACTAAATGGTGGTAGGTAATACACCTGATTTCATATACAGCTTTAGTAAAAAAAAGTATTTCCTGGCTGACGATGGGAGCAGCAGGACGCAAAAAACGAAAATGACTGTTGCACTATGTCTGCACATTTTACCGTGCCAAGGTTGCAATAAAGGTTTCCTAAATGCCACATTTGATGTCAGCTTACTAATTGATTGATTGTGGGGCTTGTGTAGATTTGGACTTCCGTTTATTCCACTTTGGTCCGTGTACGTTTTGATAGTTTGTTTTTTCGTTTGAACCACAAAACAAAATAACGAGAAACCAGCTGTTTTTCGTTTTTCGTTTCAAACCAAAAACAAAGAAACGGTAAAAAAAAAGAGCCGTTCTCCGTTTTTGGTTTCTGAATCCAAAAACGACTAAACCAAATTCAAATAACGGTCCGATTTTGGTTTTTTGAAATTCCTTTTTTTATTTCTCCGTTTGAACATCTACATTAAAAGAAAGACAGGCTGGCCACGTGACCCGGAAGTAATAGTAAAGCCTATACAAATAAAATCCGAGCTTTTAGAACGGTCATAATATGCAGCACTAACGTTATACCAGTGTAACGTTAGAAGAAAATAAATCAATCAATAAATAGGCTTATATAAACCTGGACCTATAGGACAGTTATAGGAGAAATAAGAGCTTAAGACGGCCTTCAGAGGAGGGACAGAACAACTTCCCGGTCAGCCGAGGACCGAGCAGTCGAGGAGCTATCAAATAAGCGACACGAGAAGCACCCTATGTGTTGGCTTCGCGGTTAAAGTTAAGGTAATCGTTTTCATGAGGTCATGTGTGGTTGTGTTTGTATATCTGTATACACACAAATTAGATTTGAAACGATTTGCCTTTAACCAATAACCGACAAGAAGGATTTGGGGTCAGTGCTGGTTAGTGCGCGGAAGGGAGGGGACGGGATGAGGAGGAGTGAGGGGCGAGCTAGCCTCGTTTTGTTTGACAATACTTTGAACGTCAACAAGAAGTAACGTCACTCAACATCGCTTAGAGCACCTTTAACATGGATCATATGAATCAATCATATGAATCCGGAAGATAGACTACAATACCGAATATGCGGTGGGCTATCCAGCCAACCATATTTAGGCTTTACTGTGGGACTCTTGGGTGCTTTTGGATTACTTTCTGAATCCATGGGTGAAGAAACCCTTAATTTTCAAAAAGTTTCTTCTTGAACTAGTTGTTCATCGGGAGCAGGTTATTGTCTTGTCTTGATGGTTACGTTCTTGACAGGCCAACTATCATCACTGCTCGTTGCTAACTTATCATCTGCATCACCCTTGTTTTTCTTAATGCCTTTTCTCCGAGGCCCATTTTTGCTTTTAAACTTCTTTTTTGGTCCATGGGTCCATGTCTAGTGCGGGAGGATTTCGCCTTCCTGTTTGGGAAGATCATTTTCCCTTTCTGTACTGTCCTCATTTTCTTGAAGAGTCATCAGGAGCTGGTCATTTTCTCTGGGTTCCTTCGTGTCAAGGTTTTTTAACGGCGCTTGCTCTTTCAGAGCCTTGATTTCTGCCTGGAGGACAGCGTTCCTCTTACGTTCATTCTCAAAAAAAATTCTTCAGGTCTTTAACCTGTTCTTTAAGAAACTCATTTTCTGCCTTGAGGAACGCATTTTCAGTGTATACTGTATATCTTCTGACTCCCCCTGATTCTTGTAGGAATCGGCTTTGCTTTCAGCGTTAGTTTTTGGTCCATCAAGATTCATCCAAGAACAACCTGCCGGTGGTTCATCATCTGACTCAGCCTGCTTGTTCTGATGTCTTTTCTGTCAGAATCACCTTTGCTTTTGGGGTCATTTTCTGATCCATTGGTGACAAGTTTATTGTATGAATCATCATTCATATGACAACTATAAAAACTGATGATCGACAACTCTTTATCTGATTTATCCATATAGCAGCTATACGATGAGGGTTTGTCGGTGGGAGATGAAGACTCATCATCTGACTCTTGTTTCGTGCAGATTCCATTACTGCGAAAGGTCTCCGAGGTTGTGTATTTCCTGTGGGCTGCCCATCTATGACGATTGTTGTGAGCGCAACCTGGCTGTGGTTCAATGTCACCGGTAGTCGCAAAAGTATACTCTGACTCCCCCTGCTTGATGACATTACTGTGAGATCTTTTCCCCTTAATTCTCTTCCAAAACGAACGTTTCTGCTTGAAGATTTGTCCAGGGCAGACAGGCAGACTCTTTGCAGACTAGGGCTGAAACAATTCCTTGAGTAACTACAATAATTGAATTTCATAAAATCCTCGATGCGAAATTGTTTGCCTCGAAGTTCGGTTTAACTAACGTTGTACAGCTTGTATTGCTTAAATTGAGCTATTTAACTAAAAGCCCCTTTTTAAGCTATAAAAATGAAAGGAAACCTCTCTTTTGTATATTTACTATTGCTACTTATAAAGCAGAAGTATTTCTTATCCGATTATGTGATTAATCGAAGGAATGAGCGGTAGAATGGTTGATTACTTAAAGGTGCTCTAAGCGATGTCACGCGTTTTTAGGATACAATATTTTTTGTCACATGCAGCAAACATCTCCTCACTATCCATGAGCTGCCTGTCTCCTGAACACACTGTAAAAAAGTGTGGTCTCTGTGGACAGCCCAGGCTCCACAAACGCCAACAAAAATAAACTGTGCCAACCTGCACCACCAAACATAACAAACAGTCTTCCAGCGTCCCAGCCAATAACCAACAAGAAGGGTTTGGGGGGTTAGTGCGCAGAAGGGAGGGAGAGGGGACGGGATGAGGAGGAGGGAGGGGCGAGCTAGCCTCATTTTGTTTGAAAATACTTTGAACGTCAACAAGAAGTGCTGTCACCCAACATCGCTTAGAGCACCTTTAAATAATCGATAGCTGCAGCCCTATTGCAGACAGACAATGAGTTTGTGCCGAGAGTTGTGCGAATAAATCAGATTCAAATCAGTTAACAGAGGCTCAACGCAAAATTAACCGTGTAAAAAAAAAGGTCTGATCTGGACTTACAAAGTTGAAGAACAAAGAAATCAAGGTCATACATGATGTCACATTAAGCATTGGTGTGAACTGGCAGGTTTTAGAATGCTGCAGTCCAACGCGCTGATCTGGGCTTTATTTATATTATTATTTATATTTATTTAGATGCATTGTTGCTTTTCAAGTGTTGCTACAGTAATTTCGCCTACTTTGGATGTCTCATGAGCTAAACCGGCTATCACTGTCACTGTGCCACGAGCCAAAGCATTAGGAGTTTATATTAATATAGCGCATTTTATGCAACCATGTGTTACTGTAGCGCCGTCTACCTGCCGTGAATCATTCTGTGACTTTGCTGGAAAAATCGGACCCGGGCAAAGGCATTAATAAAAACTATATAAAACTAGCGTTCTTTTCACTGTTAGTCTCGTTTGCTGTTATGATCATAAGATGGAACATTACACAGTTTCAGAAACATTTTATTTTTACAAATTTCACTTTGAATAAAAGAGCAAACAAGGCTTACAAACCTAAATCTGATAACCTTTCTAGGATGAAAGTGTTTGTCTCGTCCTGCAGGCTGCAGCTCAGTCTGCAGGACATGAAGAGACATGATGGTCCCACTCAAGTTTCAACACATTCAGGTATATTACTGTTTTCTTTTCTTTTTTACATAAGCCTACATATTGCTGCATAGTTTGAGTAAGTATCTGCCTCTCTGTCCCTCTCTCAGACACAACCCCACTTCCCTCTGCAGCTCCATGAAGAATTATTGTTCTTCTCCACCTGTCCACCAGGTGTCCTCAGACTCTCCTCATCCTGATCACCTGTGTCTCATTTCCCAATCACCCTGTCAGCACATATACCAGACCTGGTCCTGGTTGGTCCATGTTGTGTCGGGCTTTAAAAAGCACCAATACCACACTGTGAAAACACTCAACTACAAGTAAAAGTTCTGCATTCTTACTTAAAGTAAGTATGTATCAGCTAAACGTACTTAAAGTACTTAAAATAAGTATATATTGATCAGTGGAGATATGTAACTGATGTTATGTTTCTTCCTTCAAACAGTTTGGACCCAGAACGTAAGCAGTTCTGGATCTAACTTGTTCTGCTGGAGGAGACATGAGACTAAAGGAAGTGCAAACAAAGCACAGATGTTTACTGTTGACATTTAGACTGATGAACATAAAATCAGTCACAGATTAGAAAATTGATGCAAAGAAATCGGCTTACAGTTTTATATTTGGTTCTTTACTGAACTATTTTCTCTACGATTTTTGATCTTGTGATCTTCGTTGATAAATGACAGGACAAAGTGGTCACTTTGTTTTAAGCTTCTTCTCTGTATCAGTTTGGTTGATTAGGATTAGTTATATAGTTTCCACCCAGAGAAAAACAACAACACATTGTGTCAACACATTGTGTGATGTTGTAGCCTTATGCTGAAAATTATTTCAATTCAAATCACTCGACACACAATACCTCATAATGTCGATGACATTGCACTGAAAAAAAAGACATGCAACCATCAGCCAGTTCTGCTGAGTTTACGGTGGCTCCAGTCCTGGCAGTACCTCCACACTGCTTAGACGAGACCCACACAGCAGCTACGCAACTCCCATAAGCGACCTCAGTGTTGCTTTTGGATCAGAGCCAACAGAGCAGAGGCGCTCTGGGGTGGGTACCCAAACCCGGTGCCAATATGTATCTACCGGGCCGAATAGCAATGTAGATTTTGGTGCATCATTTTGGTGCCACTGAAATACCTGTGCTGCTCTCTGGTGCTCGAAAACGGACTCACCCAGAAACACATTGAATATATACTGGTTACAAGTGTAGAAGTCTACGCTTATTGGAAAACAGCCAAATGAATATTTTTACAAACCAATGAAAAGGTTGTTCAACAATTTCCAGTAACCAATAGCAAGCTTTTAAATGTCTTCAGTTAAGTTTAGCTTGTCCTTCAATAGCCATTCAGACATAGTCTTCTTCAATTACAAGCTGCAGCATACAGATTTTATAAATAGTTTCAAGCCTCTCTACAGCTCATAAATCAGTGAACAAGAAAATCCCTTGACATAGGTAATCTGACTACACTCAATGTCATAGCTCATATAACAGTGAGACAATTTTGAACAGATTAATTCAGAAATGTTGAAATGATTATCAAAACTTGAAGGAACATGATTTCCTTTAACAAACACAATTTAGTTTGTCTTATTGATGTAACACCAAAACCAAATTTCTACATTTCTTAACTCTCTATTTATTATTTCTTGCAGTCCAACTGGACTCGTATGTGACATAAATAAATTAGTGTCATCAGCAAATAAAACTTTGTGTAAAACCATGGTGGAATTTTCAAAGTCATTAATATATAATATAAAGAGAAGAGGGCCCAAAATGGATCCCTGGGGGAATCCAAATTTGATGGGTTTGCTTATGGAGATTTGTTCGTTAATATTTACATATTGCTGTCTGCCAAATAAATAACTTGTGAACCAGCTAAATGCTAGTCCTCTGATTCCATAATGATGTAATTTATTCAATAAGATGTCAAAATCAATAGTATAAAATGCCTTGGATAACTCTAAGTATTTTGTAGTATTTTGGAGCACGGTGCTGTTATGGCTCTTGTTAAGGACTTCATTTAGCACTTTCCAAGACTTCTTGGAGTAACCCTGTGATGCTTGTATGAAGTGTGTAAAGTGGTTACTTTTACTTTTCCTTATTATATGTGTAAGTTTATTCCTATAAGTAGTGTATATATCCTTGTTCATGGTTTTTTTAAGGAATGTTTGTAAAGTTTATTTTTATGCGTGATATATTTTAAGATACCCTTTGTAAGCCAGGGGTTGTAACCAGTAGCACTGCATATGGCATTCTTCTCTGGGATGGTACAACAAATAGAGTTTGTGATCTCATTTATTAGGTTGTCATATGCAGTCTCAGGATCATTGCAGTCATAGACTGCTTCCCATGTTTTGGCCTGTAAACTTTCACTCAGTTGTTGCAGGGTTCTTTTATTTAGTACTTTAGTTTTAGTTTTTCGCCGTGGTAATTTAATCTTACTAGCAAAATCTAGAAATAATACAATTGGCAAATGATGAGTAATATCAGATAACACAACTTCTAGCCTAGTGTTTTGAATGTTTGTGATGATATTGCAGACCTGCCAACCTGTACGCATTTTGTGTAGTACAGTGGTTCCCAACATTTTTTCCTTGGCGCCCCCCCTACTCATGTCTAAGAAAAGCTGAGCGCCCCATCCCCCCTGAAACCGAAGTTGAGGTAACTCTCTAGATAGAGCCTTACTTTCTTTTTTGATACAGAGGAGTTATCAGCACTTTGACGTTTCTCCGCCATGTTTCATTTATAAAATAGTAATGCTGTGTCTGATAGCAGCTGGCAGCTGACCTGATGACAGCAAGGGTCACAGGTTAAGAGGTCCCGGAGGTTTGGCCTACTAAGTAGCCTGCCTACAATTTTAAGTGAGAACAAAAATATATAGTTTTTATACAGACTTTTGTACACATTATATATTCTAGTGTATTATCATAATTTGTTTAACATGTGCAAATATTGTTTTTTTTCACCTCAACCTCAAACCAGATAAAGACTTGCATACCCCCTGTGATCTTTGCCGCCCCCCTGAGGGGTGCCCGGACCCCAGGTTGGGAACCACTAGTGTGGTAGATATGCATTTTTACATCAAAATACAGTGATAATATTTGTCACTTTAAACTACGCGAAAATCAGGTAACTGCTTAGAGTTCACTCGTTGATGTGCAGTAGCCGTCTCAGTCTAACACTTGATGGTAGTAGGTGGCTAAAATTCTGTAATTGTTGGGGCTTTGTAAATTATAGAGTGTGGTCTAGACCTACTCTATCTGTAAAGTGTCTCGATAACTCTTGTTATGATTTGATACTATGAATAAAATTGAATTGAATTGAAATTGAATTGAATTAAAACCTATGGCTAATACAGCGTAGCAGCCACGAGCATGCTGGAAAAAAAAAAAAACTAAAGAAGAGTTTGACCAATCACAGCGTTGGATTCCTTCCTCTAATGTCAAGTGGGGATATCTGCTACTAATAGTAAGACGAAAGCAAGTGTTATTCCTCTCTCATTCCCATTTAGTTTGGTTGGTTTCCCCAAGGGAGGACAGTGCTTGCAAAGGTAAACGGATTTGATGTAGAAAGGTGAAATTGTGAAATGAATTAATTTACATAGCCTACCTGTCAACTTTGGAGAAATATTATTTATTTATATTACAATTAATAAAGCATTGCATTTGGTATACAAAGTCTTGGATTTCATTACAAAGGTCTTATATTGTTTTGCCTTTCCTAAGATTAAGTTCATACCGTAAGAAAATGAACTGTTACTAATGTAGGCTAATTAAATATGACCGGAGCCCATCGCTGGACGCACCGGAGGACCAAGACACAAAGTTAACACGCCTCTCCTAACGGTACCGAGGGGTTAGCAGTTAAACTGAGTGGATGATGTGCGGAATGTGTCGGACCTTGACTGGCCGCTCAGCGACTTCAGACAAAGTTCAAGCTAACAGGCTAACGGCTTATTAGCTAGCCAAACACCGAGCGGTAACATCTGCAAAGATTGGCTCTGTGAGCACATTAATCTGCTCGGTGTGCGTCTTATAACAAACCGAGCGAACAGCCGCCGGACTCTAACATCTGTTGATCCGTGCAGGACTTCACTGTGAGTGGACTGTTTATTCATGCACAACCGTTGTTGGTGATTTTCAGAGGTGGAAGACTTACTCAGATCATGTGTTACAGTAAAAGTAGAAAAAACAGTGTTGTAGAGTTACAAATTACTTGTCAGTTACAAGTCCTGCATTCAACATCTTCTCTAGGTAATAGTACAAAAGTCTTATCAAAATATACTTAAAGTACCAAAAGTAAAAGTGCTCATTATGCAGTGTAATATATTTTATTTTATTGGATTATATTATGATCCAATTAATTGTATTAAATATAATTTAAATAAAATGTTTTATTTAATTCAAGTGCCGCCGTGTTCATGAACCAGAACTTCGACAATAAATCAGTAAGTTGCTACTCAAAAAAGTTTTTCAAGGTTGGCACGTCTGATATTGTCAATAGTTGACCTAGTGGAAAGCGTTACTCTGATAAAATGATTTATGGTACAAAAGAAAGAAGATGAATGTAAAATATTAATGACATCACTTTTAGCATTTTAGTCTCTGGAGACATCAATATTGAAGTCCCTTAGAAGGACACAGTCTATGTTTTTTCTGTTTATGGAATATAAAATGTCCTCCAGTTTGACCTTGAAAGTATCAAGGTCAGAGTCAGGAGTTCGATAGATCACTCCTATTATAAGTTTTTTAGCATTTGTAAGGTTTATCTCAATAAAAAGTTAATCAGAATGGTTATCATCTAAGACAATGTCATCACAAACAAACATATGATGTCTGGAATGCACATATAAACAAACACCACCTCCAGTGTGCGATGCCTAGGAAGTAATTGTTACAATAGAATAGCATCTTTTTTTGTGCCTGTTTTCCAGATTAGGAAAACACATTTGCTTTTTTTCTCCTTGTTTTCTTAACTGCCCATGTTGTTCACCTTTGATACTGTAAATCATGCAATACTACTATCCAAGCTACAAAGTATAGGCTTCAGAAATACTGCTGTGAAATGGTTCACCTCTTACCTCACTGGAAGAACTCAAGTTTGTGATGTTGAGGGGACCATATCAGATCCACTGGATATTACATGAGGGGTGCCCCAAGGTTCAATCCTTGGCCCCCTTTTATTTTTAAGTTTATATTAATGACATGCCAGCTGCGGTGAAATGTAAGCTGCTTTTATATGCTGATGACTCTGCATTACTGGTCTCTGGGAGGGATATCAGTGAGATTGAGAAGACTCTATGTAATGAATTAGATAGTGGTAGCAAGTGGCTCATAGACAACAGGCTTTCAATACATCTGGGTAAAACTGAGTCCATTTTATTTGGAACAAAAAGGAAGTTGTCTAGAAGAAATGCACTTAAGGTCACATGTAATGGCACTGAAATAGTGTCTAAAAAAAATTTCACATACCTGGGATTAACATTAGAGCAGTCATTAACCTGTAAATCTATTGCTGACAAAATATACAGCCCGGTCTTATGGCAGTTCGTGTAAATGTGACGTTATTGTAATCTATTGATACGTGTTCACGGAGACATTTTTGTCGGTTTTTACGTGGCAGACAACACGAAAATGTGAAGTAATGTATTTCAATGGGAAGCATATTTTGTGGCCACTGCACATGGTAGGGAGTAATATAAAAAGCCGAAAATACGCGTAGGGAGGTTTGTCGGGGTGGTGGATGAATCAAACAACACAGGACTTTCACCAGGGCGAGCGGGGATCGCGTCCCGCGTGTGGTGCTTTGTTTGCCGTTTTGTCCCGCGTGTTACTGTGGCGCGTCTCCCGGCATTTAAGGCGGCCTTTCCCCGTAAGGTTTTTCCTAAACCCAACCTCCGCCATCCCGGCATTTAATGCGCCCTTTCCCGTAAGGTTTTTCCTAAACCCAACCTCCGCCATCCCGTTTTTGTGGCGCCTCCCCAGCGGGCCGCCTCGCGGGTGCCTTCCGGCTTATGGAGCGTCCTTTTCGGCCGCCTCCCGGCCACCTCATCCAGCGCGTCCCCAGCGGGCCGCCTCGCGGGCTGCCTCGCGGGCTGCCTCACGGGGCGCCTCGCGGGCGCCTCCCAGCTTATGGAGTTTCCTTTTCGGCCGCCTCTCGGCATCTTTTCCCCAAGAAAATAACCTGACATTTACACGTAAAAAACAAGAAAAATAACGTAACATTTACACGTAAAAAACGAGAAAAACGTTTCCGTGAACACGTATCAATAGATTAAGAATAACGTTGACATTTACACGAACTGCCTTGAGACTGGGTTGAAATATAATCGAAGTGTGCTGGTAAACTGAAATTCCTGTATCGCAGGACAAGGCATCTAGATTTTTCTATCAAGAAACTACTGGTTGTATCACTGATTCAATGTCATTTTGATGATGCATGGTCTGCCTGGTACTGTTAAACTTAAAAACAGACTGCAAGTGATGCAAAACCTGCTAAATGAACTCATAAAAAACTCATATTGGTAGAGATGCTTTTAAAAGGGTAGGACTGCTGCCAGTCCATGTTAGAGTGGAGCAGTTCAAGTTGAATCAAATGTATAATGTCATAAATGGCTCTGCTCCCAAATATTTACACTCTCATATAAAAATGGTTCATACACAGCATAATCACAACAATAGGGCCAGTGTCTGTTCTTGTAAAGTTCCCCAGAGTCAACAATGCAACAGTGTTTTTTTCTATACAGGTATAATATTGTGGAATAATCTGCCGCTTTCCCTCAAAATTGTAAATACCAGAGGGGCTTTTAGACATCAGGTTAAGGCATTTTTATGGAATAGAATAACCAATCTTTTTAATTAGATTAGACTGATTATTTTATGTGATCTGTGATTTTCTGATTTTGGAATGCTCCTTAACCTTGGATGATTTGTGTTAAATGTTATTGTCTTTGTCCTGCAATAGGTCTTTGTCATGTTGTAAATGTTCTAAGTGCCAAAAATCACTTCAAATGTTAAGGATGTTTTTAGCATTTTTCATGTCCCAAAAAAGGTGTTATTCAAATCTCACAACTGCCTTTGAGAGAAGCAAAGAGATGAAAGTATTACAGACAGAATTTAATAACAACAGTTTAATCTTTATTGTTTCGCCATGAATTAATTCATATTATATGACTCAACACAACGAAACTCTTGTGTGTTTTACTCTGCTGCTTCTTTTCCCTGTAAAAAAACACAGAAATGGTATGTGTGAGTTTGAATAAGCGATAGGGGACAATAATTTTGATCTGTTCATTTTATAGTATTTAATAATAATAAATTGAATTTATATAGTGCTTTTCACGAACTCAAAGTCACTTTAAACCTAATCCTTTATCAGGTGAATATAATACTGTAAAGAAGCTGCTCTAACATATTGACAGATATACCTGAAAGAATAATTGCTTTGTTGGTTATTTTTCACTAAACTGACGTATGTATTTACCTTGCCAGAGTCACGGCTCTTTGCCCTCAGCTTGTTGACCTGGGACTCTGCGATGTCAGCGCGCTCCTCCGCCTCCTCCAGCTCATTCTGAACCTTCCTGCACTTGGACAGATGAGTGTTGGCCTGCTCCTCCTGAAATACAAGACATAGACAAAAATGTTCAAAAAGATCCATAGTACTACCGTACATTAAAATAACTATGATATCAGTGATGACAATGTATATGTTGTCCTTACCGCCTCCTCAGCCTGCCTCTTGTAGGCCTTGACCTTCAGCTGCAATTTGTCAACCAGATCCTGCAGCCTGGCAACGTTTTTCTTGTCCTCCTCAGTCTGTAATAGGCAATATAGATTTGCATGTGTATTTTTAATGATAAATATATTAGATAATTTTTGTACTGTACATGGTAGCTACCAAAGTGACTGTACCTGATAGGTGAGCTCCTTCACCCTCCTCTCATATTTGCGGACACCCTTAATGGCATCTGTTCCGCGTCTCTGCTCAGCCTCAACCTCTGCCTCCAGTTCACGCACCTTCAAAGAACAAGACAATAAGTATCTATCTTTCTTTTCCAAAAGTCTTGCTTCTGTGCAAATTCTTAACGTGACTTTTGTACCCTGGACTCTAGTTTCTGGAGCTGCTTCTTGCCACCCTTCATGGCCAGGTTCTCAGCCTCATCCAGGCGGTGCTGCAGGTCCTTCACAGCAACCTCCAGGTTCTTCTTCATCCTCTCCAGGTGAGCGCTGGTATCCTGCTCCTTCTTCAGCTCCTCAGCCATCATAGCAGCCTAGAAGAGACAGCATAAAATGTTAATGAGAAATATCTTGAAGTTGGAGTGAAAGTAAGAACAAATTAAATGTAAACCTACATCAGTGATGGCCTTCTTGGCCTTCTCCTCTGCATTTCTTGCTTCCTGAACAGTGTCATCCACTTCACTCTGGACCTGGACCAGGTCAGACTCAAGCTTCTTCTTGGAGTTCAGAAGGCTTGTGTTCTAAAAGGCAGAAAAAGGCACTTTAGTCATTACATGCTTGATTTTCACGTTATTTAATTGTCTTTAGGTTTTTGAATTATTGAAGAAATGATTGGGCTTGTTCACCTGAGAGTGCAGAAGTCCAACACGCTCACTGGCATCCACCAGCTCCTGCTCAGCAATCTTGCGACTTCTCTCTGTCTGTTCCAGAGCAACTCTGAGTTCCTCGATTTCAGCTACCATCAGACCGTTCCTGCGATCCACCATAGCAGCTTGTTCCTTGAAGTCTTCCTGTGCTCTGACAGCATCATCAAGGTGCAGTTGGGCATCCTAGTGAAAACATATCAGGAACATATTAACATGAATGCCAAAATGTACCTGCACTGACCATAGTCTGTGCAACAACTCTTTGTCTAACTATACCTTCAGCTGCGCCTGCACATTCCTCAGCTGCTTCTGGGACTCAGCAGCCTGGCGATTGGCGTGGCTCAGCTGAATCTCCATCTCATTCAGGTCTCCCTCCATCTTCTTCTTGATTCTCAGGGCATCGTTTCTGCTCCTGACCTCAGAATCCAGAGCGCTCTGCATGGAGTCAGTCACCCTCTGGCTGTTCCTCTTGATCTGCTCCATCTCCTCATCTTTCTCTGCCAGCTTCCTGTCCACCTCACCCTTAATCTGGTTGAGCTCCAGCTGGACACGCAGGATCTTAGACTCTTCGTGTTCCAGAGTTCCCTAATGATATCAAATAATTCAATATTAATCTTTGCCTTTAAACCTTTTTTGTATATTTGTCTATGATTAAGATTTTTTGTTTCAGAAAATTTCCCCGAGAAAAATAGTACCTCAGCCTCTTCAAGAGCCGTCTGGATCTCAGCCTTCTCGGTCTCCACCTGCTTCTTGGACTTCTCCAGCTCATGGATGCTCTTGCCAGTCTCACCAATCTGTTCAGTCAGATCTGAGATCTCCTCTGCAGAGAGATACATGTGTTTTATATTGTTAAGCCTTACAATCTAAAATAAATACACTTTATTCTACAACAATGTAAGAAATACAAGTGTTGAATACAATGTAAATGATAGATAATGTAGAACTTACGTTGCAGGTTCTTGTTTTCCCGCTTCATGGTCTCCAGCTGATCCAGAGATTCCTCATAAGAGTTCTTCATCTTGAACAGCTCAGTGCTGAGAGAACGAGCCTCCTTCTGTGCTCCCTCGAGCTCGGCCTGACCCTCCTCGAACTTCTGTTTCCACTCTGCCAGTACCTGAATAACATAATTAATACAGTTCAGTTGGTTATGTAGCAATATGGGGGGAAATAAATATATACTTAATTGTTTGTATGGATTGGCCACACAAAGTAAACAATACTACCTTGTCAAAGTTCCTCTGCTTCTTGTCCAGGTTGGCAGCCAGCCCATTGGCCCTCTCCACATCAATCATGAGGTCCTCCACCTCACTCTGGAGCCTCTGTTTGGTTTTATCAAGAGAAGCACACTTGGAGTTCACTGCCTCAATCTGCTCCTCAGCCTCCTGAAGACGCTGAGCCAGCTTTTTCCTGTTTGAAAAGGATGAGATTTGTTGAGAAAAAAAACAAATAATGAGATTTGTTTTGCATTGAAACTACTTTTATCCAGATATTTTTTCATGAATGAAATAATAAATAATTACATAGTCTCAGAACCTAGATGAATATTAGAAAGCACTACTTTAATCTAAAATGTTAGTACTGTTTTTGAGCTAAAATGCTACACTTCTGAACTGCCCATTGAATTGTTTGAATGTTACTCACTTGGATTCCTCAAGCTCCTCAGTGCGCTGGATAGCATCAGTTTCATACTTAGTTCTCCACTGAGCCACCTCACTGTTGGCCTTGGACATTCCACGCTGCAGCTCAACCTTGGCCTCCTGCTCCTCCTCAAACTGCTCCCTCAGCAGATCACAGTCATGGCGGGCTGATTGCAGTCCATGGGCAAGAGCATTCTTGGCCTGGTGTAAGACATATGATTGAATTTACAAAATTCCTTAATCCCAAACTAATAATACCAATACACACTCACTTAACAGTGTCTTACCTTAACTTCCTCTTCAATCTGTCTCTTCAGCTCCTCAATCTGCTGTGTGAATGCCTGTTTGCCTCTCGACAGCTGGGAGACAAGAGCTTCTTTCTCTTCAATTTGACGACTGAACTCCCCTTGTGTGAAAAATGCCATGATACATTAGTGTTTGTTTCTTAATAATATACACAACAGATCATTCAGTTTAAAGTTGTAGATACCATTTTCTGTGAGGAGACGTGCTTTCTGTCCATTTGAGTCATTGATTTGACGGACATTTTCATCATTCTTGGTCTTCAGTTCGCTGAGCTGGTCCTCTAGAGTACGGCACATCTTTTCAAGATTTCCCTAATCAGTAAATAGAGATGATCATCAGTGATCAGATTTTATTCATAATATTCATTACGTTATTTACTATACTTATTTAGTTAATAAAATAGCATGTAATGCATTGTGTACCTTGGCTTTAGCAACAGCCTCCATGTTGCTGGAGAGGTCATCAATCTCCATCTTGTATTCACTCTTTTCCTTCTCAAGCTTCTGCTTTACACGCTGGAGGTTGTCGATCTGCTCTCCCAGCTCAGCTACGCTGTCAGCCTGCTTCTTGCGAAGAGCAGCAGCGGTGGCTTCATGCTGCAGAGTGGACTCCTCAAGATCACGACGGAGCTTCTGGAACTCGGCTTCACGCTTCTTGTTCATCTCAATCTGAGCAGCAGTGGCACCGCCGGCCTCCTCCAGCCTCTCACTGATCTCCTCAAGTTCCCTGGAGAGGTCAGCTCTCTGCTTCTCAACCTTGGCACGAGCAGCACGCTCAGCCTCAATCTCCTCCTCCAGTTCCTCAATACGAGCCTGTTGATTATAGATGTGATGTCTTTCAGTAAACTTTCACTTTTAATACACAAAATTGGGAACAAATGTTTTGTGTAATGCGATATGTCACCTGGAGCTCCTTGATCTTCTTCTGAAGCTGAGCACCCAGTGACTGCTCATCTTCAATCTTGCTAAGGAGCTGACTGATTTCAAAGTCCTTCCTGTGAGAATTATAGATAAAGTACAAAGAGTTCATGCAGTTGACCACAATTTTTAAAAGAACGGTTGTACAAATTCAAAAATTATGTTACTTTTTGATCTTCTCATCAGACTGCTGCTTGTCATTCTCAAGATCCATTATGGATTCCTGGGCCAGTTTCAGATCACCCTCAAGCTTTCTCTTGGCTCTCTCAAGGTCCATACGGAGCTTCTTCTCTTGCTCCAGAGAACCCTCAAGCTAAGAAATAAGATGAGATTTTAACCATTACATTCAAGAAGAATACTCTTGCTTTGCCAATCCAAGAGACTTTGTAAACTTACATCATCCACTTGCTGCTCAAGCTTGGTCTTGGCCTTGGTCAGAGTGTTGACTTTGTCTTCTTCTGCCTGCAGGTCATCAAGAGTCTGCTGATGAGCCTCCTGAAGGGCTTTCTTTTCCTTGGTCAGCTTAGCAATGCTCTCATCTTGAGAGGCCATCTCCTCAGTCAGGTTCTTAACCTAAGTGTGCAAGAAAAATGTTGTCTATAAACTGTCATCATTATAATCTTACTTGATCTGCTGGACAGATGATTATTTACCAACCTTGTTCTCTGTGGCATGTTTCTCTTTTTCCACTTTGGCCAAGGTAAGCTCCAGGTCATCAATATCCTTCTTGAGCTCAGAGCATTCATCCTCCAGCTTTCTCTTCTTGGCAGTGAGCTCAGCATTCATTTCCTCTTCATCCTCCAGTCTCTCGGTTGTCTCTTTGAGTTTGGCCTCGAGCTGAATCTTACTCTTGATAAGACCCTCACATCTCTCTTCAGCATCATTCAGATTCTCTGATTCCTAGTTAATTTTCCAAAAATAGATGTTAGCACATTGACATTAAAAAACATGAAAAAGCAGAAATGTCCGTTGGTGTGTACTTACAGATGCTACTTGGAGCTGCAGATCATTCTTCTCCTGCAGAAGGGACACCATCTTCTGCTCCAGTTCCTTCTTCTTGGACAGGGCAGTAGCCAAGTCAGTTTTCATCTTATCATAGTTCTCCTTCATAGATGCCAGCTCCTTCTCAGTTTCAGCACTCTTCAGCAGAGGCTTGATCTTGTAGTACACCTTCATCCATGGCCAGTGTTTGACATTCATGAATGAGCGGACATTGTACTGGATGGTATATACAGCATCCCTGTTGAAAAGAAGTTGCTGTCAGGGACAAAGTTATTCCTCATTATTCATTCCGCGGCTGTGCACTCAAAATTGTTGTTTTCAACATGCCTCCTTGCTGTCATCTTCACAAACTCTGTTCTACTGAGGAAACCACGGCACAAAGCCTGAGTCATGGTGACCAGAGATGCCAGTTTTTCATCTCTCATCTCCTCTAGGACACCCAGCAGACCAGCCTTGAAGAACACCTGATCAAGGAGAAAATTGAAAATTGACTTCATGTCTGCACTATGCACTATTCTAAACATTAAACCAGAAATGACTCAGAAAGCATGTACCCCACACAATCATATGAATGTCTTAAATTATTAAGACATTTTTCTTTTTTTATCTTCATCAGGATCAGGATATGTAGCAAACTATCGTAGACAGTGAAACACAATTATTCTAAATGGCTGATGGCAGCTGTGCTTATTTCTAGGAAACTTCCATCCTGTATGCGCACTTTTTAGTCTTTTACTATTACTTGGTGCACATGACAAAATTTAACCTACTTTCTCAATGGCCAATTGGTGGTGCAATTTCTCTATTTCTATCCTTTACTCGTTCAGTGGCCTAATTTCCCATTACAATACATACAATTGTGTAATAATTTTTTAAGATACTCTTTTTGTTTAACAGACAAAATGCACTGACCATCATTGGAAAGTACCACTAAGGTATATAAATGCAATCAAGGGGCTTACCTTGGTGTGTCCGAATTTGTACTCATCATGATTAATATCAATTGACCCAAGCAGCTTCTCTGAAGCCTTCTTGTTGTCAATGAACTGGCCCTCAGGGATGACACTTGCATTCAGCACCTTGTACCTTTTTATGAGAGTTAATGGTCAGTGTGAGCATTTTCTTTTAATAATCTATCAAAATTCTTTAAATATCCATTGATACCTCTGCTTGAAGTCAGCATAGAGAATTCTGCTGGGGAAACCTTTTCTGCAAATTCTGATACCCTCCAGCACACCGTTACACCTGAGCTGGTGGATGACCAGGAAGTTCTCCATCAGACCTGTAAAAAATACATTTCTTAATTACTTCCTTGAATAAATAGTTAGGCTCTAAAATTAAATAAACCATACCAACAAAACAATTAACTCCTCAAAGAATCTCTTGAGATTAAGTTTCTATGTACCTGGAGTCTTTGACTCATTGGGAATCAGGCAGCGCACAAAGTGAGGATGGGTGCTCCTCAAGTTAGTCATCAGCTTGCCCAAGTTCTCCTGTAGATCCAGAATGGTGAGTTATATCATGCATATAACAACTGTGAGTTTGAGCATACATTGAGAAACTATATACAAGATAAGTTTACCCTAAACTGTGAAGACACAGTCTGCATAGAACCACCCTTCTTCTTGCCACCCTTCTTTCCACCAGTTTCTGTAAATGTTTTTAAATAGACATGTTATGTTAGAATGTGACTTATCATTTACATGAGCACATGCAACAGTTAGTTAAAAAATATACAGCATAACCTTAAAATGTGTTTTAGTTTACTGTAGTTACTATCATACCCTCAACGATGGTAGGATACAGAACAGCCAGCAGTTTCACTGGGGATTTCTGGTACAGCTGAACGACAGAGTCATTAAGTGGATCCTTGTTCTTGTCCAGCCAGCCAGCGATATTGTAGTCCACGGTACCGGCGTAGTGCACCAGGGAGAAGTGGGCCTCAATCTTGCCCTTGGCGGGCTTAGGCTTCTCAAATGCTTTGCTTTTGCCAAGATGCTGGTCATACAGCTTGTTCTTGAAGGATGTGTCTGTGGCCTTGGGGAACATGCACTCCTCTTCAAGGATGGAGAAGATTCCCATGGGCTTGAAAAAAGTGTGAAGAAATATATCATTAAGTGATACCTTAAGTCAAATTAAGGACATTTATATATAATTACCAAATTAAGTGATTACCTTTTCAATGAGCTCAATGCAAGCAGCCAAGTCCATGCCAAAGTCAATGAAATCCCAAATAATACCCTCCTTCTTGTACTCCTCTTGCTCCAGGACAAACATAGTGTGATTGAAGAACTGTTGCAGTTTCTCATTGGTGAAGTTGATGCACAGCTGTTCCAAGGTGTTGAACTATGATGGGACAAATAATTAGTATAATCTCTCACAGGGCAATAAGAATGATTCTGTCATGAAAATCAGCCTCTGAATTGTTTGAAATGACACTTACGTCAAAAATTTCAAAGCCAGCGATATCCAGGACACCAATGTAGAACTGTCTAGCTTGTTTAGTTTCCAAACTCTGGTTGATTCGGATGACCATCCACAAGAACATCCTCTCATAGATAGACTTGGCCAGGGCAGGCACTGCGTTCATCACCTGAATAAAAACAAGGATGTGATTTGTTTAAAATCAGCCGTCGACCATCTTGTAAAACGATGGAATACTGGTATTTTAAATTGTTCTAATGAAATAAATGACAAAAGAATCCAAAATAAAAAAATATGTCAAAATATAAATAGACATGTATTACATGTAAATTAAAAACAAGTAATATCAGTTCATCTCAATTACCTGAGGTACAGTCTGTCCCTTGGTGACATACTCATTTCCGACCTTCACTCTGGGATAGCACAGAGCCTTGAGCATGTCAGCGGAGTTCAGACCCAGCAAGTAAGCAACCTTGTCAGCCTCTGTAAATAGTTCAGAGATTTCCATCATGATATGAACAGAAAGCAGTGTGATTACAGACTGATCTCATGAAGTGGCGTATGACACACCAATTCGTATGCCATTATTGGCATGTTATCAAGACGCATAATCGCTTTTTAGCGTGTTTATCAACGCCTTTTGGCCTCCATTGACTTATATTACCTTGCGATTGTGTGTGAATTGACGCCGTAGCGGGTAGTATGAAAGGGCAAAAATCTGCACAGGGAGGTTGGTCGGGATGGAGGATGGGTAAAACGCAGGACTTTCACCCAGTAGACCGGGGATCACGTCCAGGCGTGTGATTTTTCCTTTCCACGTTTGTTGTTTTCCTAAACCCAACCCGCGTGTTACGTTTCCTAAACCCAACCGCAGTTTTCTTCTTTAAACCCAACCGGTTCTTCTTTTCCTAAACCCAACCTGCGTGTGACGTTTCATAAACCCAACCGTAGCCTCGCGATAACACGTAGCCTCTTGTTTAAACATTGCCGTCCGCTGTAAACAGCATAGACATACATGCGGATAGCTCGAAATGCGTACAGATAACACGCCACTTGGCTTAAGACAGTGGGTGTGTATGTTTATGTGAAGTCATGATATCACGGTGACTAAGAACTGTATTACTGTTTTTTCCCCAAGCTATTCACTCTGAGCTGGCATTAAGTACTCACCCTCTGTGCCATCAGGCTCAGCCTGCTCCTCACGCTGCTTCTGCTTAAACTTCAAGTTACCATGGTGGATCACGGCACCAGTCATCCTGTAGATGCTCACCTTCTCTTCACCAGTGAAGCCCAGGATATCAATGGCATTCTGAGTTCAAAGAGGTCCACACAAACAAAATCACTTTAGAAAAATGCACTTAAAAGAGCAGTTTTGAAATATATAAAAGTAAAAATCATTCACATCAGTGGCTTCCAGCTCAGCTTTGTCATCAATGCTGGCCACAGCGATCTGACCCATGCTACACATGGGGAAGTCGTAGGGGTTGGTTGTGAGGAGTGCCATATCTGGAGATCAAAGAAAGGGTGAACATGTCAGAACATTGGTTTCATATGAAAAAAGGTTAAACAATGTGCATCCTCTCAATCTTCTTACCAAGTATCTCAGGGATGTGGCCGGTCATCATCTGGAAGAAGATGTGGTAGCCTCTTTCATCAGAAAGCTGGTATGTCACTCTTGACTTCTCCAGCAGATCTGCAAACATTGTTCATAAATTACTGTCTGACCAATTCTCAATTCCAGTCGTTTGTATGTACTATGAGTATTATTACTTACATGTCTCAATATCAGCACTAGACAGTTTGCCAGTTGTGCCGAAATGGATTCTGATGAATTTACCCTGTTTGGAACAAAGGATTTTCAATGTCCCTCCACATTGGCAATCTGTAACAAGACCTCTTTCATGTGTAGAAATTGTTCCATACTTACAAAACGGGAAGAGTTGTCATTCCTAATAGTTTTGGCGTTACCATAGGCCTCCAGCAGGGGATTGGCTGCAATAATCTGATCCTCCAGTGACCCCTATAATCCAGGTTTAGAATTGCAGTCAGAAAATAACTTTATTTTCCCCCCTTGAAAGATATTCTATAGAGGAAGAACCCTGAATTGTAATTATACAGTAAGATACCTTTGATTCATCCCTCTTTGGTCCACCAACGGAGATTGTTGCAAAGTACTGGATGACACGCTTGGTGTTCACAGTCTTTCCAGCACCAGATTCTCCACTAGGTATAGACATAGACTTTTAAGAATTTGATCAAGATATTTGACTATGTTAAACAAAGTCAACAAATGTAAATATAACAAACTTACGTGATCAAGATAGACTGGTTCTCCCTATCTGTAAATAAAAACAAAATAATTGACTATGTTACTGCAACAGAAACCCCTTTATACTGATACATTCTACATTGTTTGGGTAATGACTTACCAGTAAGCATGAACTGAAAAGCGTTGTCAGAGACAGAGAAGATGTGGGGTGGAGCCTCCATACGCTTCTTGCCTCTATAGGCACTTACACATTCTGAATCGTACACTGGGAGCCACTTGTAGGGGTTCACGGTGGCACAGAACAACCCAGAGTAGGTCTGAAATTGATCATAGAGATTCAACAGTTAACTCTATGTTTCCTACAAGTTTAGCAATTCATAATAGTTCTTTTCTCATTAGGCATATTGTCTTACGTAGATCATCCATGCTGCATAACGCTCTTTGAGGTTATACAGCACAGAGGCTTCATTGAGATGGGTCATCATGGCCATGTCCTCAATCTTGTCATACTTGGGAGGGTTCATTGGAAAGATTTCACTTTCTTTCACTGTCTTCTCCTGCAACAGGACATTAGACACAATGAGAACTAATCATATTGAATTCCCAGTTGACTGTGACTTCATGATACTAACCTCCTTAGTGTCCAGGACTTCAACGGTGACTTTCCCACCATCTTTCTTGAGGATTTTTGCCTTCAAGTACAGCTCCTTGGTATCGGCCACGTAGCAGGCACTCTTGGCATCAAATGGTGCACTTTGAGCCTCAATTCTCTCCCTTTCTGGCTTACGAAGGTAAATGGCAGCTTTGCCATAAATGGCCATCTCCGCGTCCGTACTCATGGTGGCGGTTTACTTCTGTGAAGTAATTACAAATAAGAGTTATCTCTCTCTCTCTCTCTCTCTCTCTCTCTCTCTCTATATATATATATATATATAATTTTATTTTTAGCCTTTAAAACTAATGTCTTCTAGCCGTTTCACTGGAAAGCCCAGAATTATAGAGTCTAATGAAATAATTAACGTATACCTATGAAATTGAGTTCTGGGCATCATCACAAGTCAGTAAGTCAAACAATAGCAATCTTAGAATGATGGTTTCTGTTCATATCGTTGAACAGTTCCTAAATGCCTGGTGTTGTACTAAATATATCAATACTCTATACTGCATTGTTGCCCAAGAAATGAAAACCGGCAGCTTATTGGACGAACGCATCACATGGGTTTGTTTTCTCCGGAAATTCAAAGCCAGAATGTCATGGCGGCCGTTCAGAATACAATCTCATATTGTACTTAAATAGTTCACAGAAACGTGTTTCTGAAAACATTTTAAGCAAGAAATAGGCTTTGCAGTTGCTGAATCTGTCTTCATTTCAGTTCAACAAAGGTCAGTTTAAAAGATTTTCGTCAGATTTTGAGAGACTCTAGTCCCCTCATTCCACTCGCCATTTCCGGGTGAGTCCCGACTGCCCTGCCGCCGACTGAACATGTCAGGTTGGCCAAAATGAACGCCGACAGCCCCCCAGACTAATGACGGCGTGGGACACACTGAACAGATTTGAGTCACTGACCTCGCCAGACTGTACAATGGCCGATAATCGGCTTAATGTGTCCACACCTTTACACGCCGTGGCACCGTGATGAATGCCAGCTGGGAGATTACTCACGACTGCCGGCAGATTTGAAAGCCTGTTGAAGATGGAGGATCACACCTATTCTCGAGGATATGTAACGGAGTCGCCAAGGAAGCGAAAAAGAGAATTAAAACGACAACGTGACAAAACCAAAGTAAATATTGGAGTGGCTAGAACAGCTGCTTGTAAACAACGGAGATACTTGAGCTAATTTCGTGTTCGGCCACCGTAGGAGTTAAAACGCGATCGGAATGGGAGGGAGCAATATTCAGTTGGTTGTCAAATACAATTTCACTGCTAGATGGGAGAAATTCTTACACAATGTAGCTTTCAAATAAAAATTGTACATACCTTATCCTTTCACCTTGTGAAAATAATGTTTCACTCCACAATCCTATTGAAAACATCATGGGTTAGTCAGTGCAGGACACAATCTCAAATTAATTGAAAACTTTGTTGACACATATTACATTGTAGAGATACGTAAAAATAGAGTGCATTGAATACATACAGTCATTCTTACATGACATTATATTTTGTAAACTAATTTCCAAAATGAGAAATACATCTAAATGGTATGATACATAGTAGTAGACCACCTCACCACAAGCTGGAACTTCACTTGTCTTCCACCACACTGTCTAAGGCACCCACATGGACCCCTTATATTCAGTCTGGTGTGCTAACAAAGCAAAGGTTGAAGAAGACTTACATGCCAATTATGGTAAGGGTAACAGCTGAGTCTTGACACATTGTTAGCTGGTTCTATTTTTGGAAGAATCCCTACCCTAAGTAAGCAGCTTTATTTTGAGTTCTTTTAAAACATTCACATATACATACATTTTCTAAAGATAGGAAATGGTGGTGTTGACACATCTTAAGATGAAGATTACCTTTAAGATGTTTGATGATTGATAATTGATTTGATTGACATTCTTTAATTTGAGACTATGTTGGGAGATTTTAAATTTATTTGAGGAATTTAAAGTTTGTTATCTGACAGACAGCAAATGCATCAAAGGTATATGAACATTGACATTATGGTCTTATATTATTTCGTGCTTGCACTTATTTGGTAATTTCTTGACTCTTAATAAACCTGATTGTGCTGAGGAGACAACATAACATCATGACTTCACGTAAACATACATGCCCACTTTCTTAAGCCAAGTGGTGTGTTATCAGTATGCATTTTGAGCTATCCATGTGTATGTCTACGGTGTATACATCGGACGTAAACATACACACCAGAAAGCAACTGTTGGGTTAAGGAACGTGACACGTTGGGTTTAGCAAAAGTATAACCGGTTGGATTTAGGAAAAGAAGAAAGCAACAGTTTAGTTTAGGAAACGTGATACGCGGGACACGATCCCCGATCTTCTGGGTGAAAGTCCTGTGTTTTACCCATCCCCCACTCCGACCAACCTCCCTACGCAGATTTTCGCCCTTTCATACTACTCGCTACGGCATAAATTGACACGCAATCGCAAGGTAATGTAAGTCAATGGAGGCCAAACAGCGTTGATAAACACGCTAAAAAGCCAGTATGCATCTTGATAACACGCCGATAATGGCATACGAATTGGCATGTCATACATACGCCACTTCATGAGATCTGTCTGGAGGTGAGTAGAGATGACAAAATTAGTTTTCATATAGATTAGAGCAACAGTGGTTTTGGTACTTGTTTTGACATGATGTGATATCGGGCTTAGTTTTCTAAACTTTTGGCAACCTTTACTGAAAATGCAAGACAAAAGAGCAAAAACTGACTTTTTACACTTGCCTCTTTTTTAGTCATGTGAATTGGATTATTATGGGGATTATTATGGCAATCTTTAGTGTACATATGATATGACTTACTATGTAATATTTTTAATAACTAAGTAAGCTTCATTTTTATGAAATGTAATTATATTTTTACAATTGTACATTTGTTATTGACTTTTCTAAACTAACTTAACATGATTTTACAGAAATGTCAATGTCTCCTGAAATGTAATTTCAATTCATTCAGGCTCCGAGATGTCTTTTTAAAGGAGATTCAGTCTACATTATAGAATGATTAGGATTAAGCAGTCAGACTGAGCCAGTTGTCAGCTAACTTGGGGTGCGATGTAGAGCATATGCTAACTTCTGTGAGTCACATTTTTTAGGGGCCCCTCTGTCAAGATCCAACTTGTAATTTAGTGGACTATTGATATGCAGATATAATTGATTGAAAATATGTTTGTCTGATATGGGCATGATCAAAATGCCCAAAAAATATTTTCAAAATGTAATTTTCATGCAAATGTACAATTTACACAAGCTACTGTACTGCATGTTATATGAGAGAGAAACAAAGTAGTGAAATAGTTAGGTCACATCAAGTGTAAGGTACTGTACAGTGAAAATCTCTTCTGAGATTTCATTGAAGAGGATGTTCACTAAATGTTTTGTGTAATAAAATCTCTCTCTCTCTCACTCTCTCTCACACACACACACACACACACACACACACACACACACACACACACACACACACACACACACAGTTTCAAACAATGATTAAAATGTTTCAGGTATGGGCTCCTACAATGATTCTTTTTAATCAAATTTTTAAGATTATTTGACATTCAGATGACTGTTTGCCCACCAAGGTGGTTGCAGTGAGCACACAGCTGATTGATGTCTCACAGCAAAGCACTCCCCCTTCCAGAGTTTACCTCACTTGGTCAGATGTCAGAGCCATGCTATTTAGGCTACTTTGAAAGAAAAAAAAATGATCATAGCTACTATTTTGTTTTCGTTATAATTTATGCGCCCCAAACATGATGAGTATGTAAATAAATACTGCAGTCAAACAAGTGACCTTTTAATAATCCAGTCTTAACTGACACAATTAGCTAATTAATTAAAATATGTGGTGGCTCCCAGTTGTTTCCCTCTAAGGGGCAAAAAAAAAAAAGATATGTATTATTTTGAAGGCAAGGCAGTTTTATTTATATAGCACATCTCAGCAACAGTGCAATTCAAAGTGTATTATCTTGTATTATCCACTCATCTTGTACAACGCTCGGCCTGCGTTGAGAGCAAGCCCATGAATCAATCAGTGATGTAATAACCTTGATGTTTGTTTGGTTCTTTTAATACCTTAGACAAAGTCCTGAGAAGGAAGGGAGGTCAGAAGACACCTGGTGTTGTGGGGCCAGACATTTGAAGGACACGGCAGTTGTTGAAGCTTCTGACAATAGCCAGTCAGCTGACTAGACAGTACCAGAGTGGTTGAACCTATTTATGTCCACACAAAAAAGGGACAGCTCACAGAAGAGCAGTATATATTAATATGGGTGGATAAAGTCAAACTGAATAGGGCACAGTTTGAGTCATAACTCAAGTCAAGAGTCTCCTACACATCCTGTAGTGGATCTTGAGTGGATGGGGCTCTTCAGCGAAACAGTACAAGACATGGCAGATTGCCAGCCAGTGCTTGGACATGTGTATGCCTGTTATACGCATAGTATAAGGTATAGGTTTTTGCACCTAGCTGTAAGTAATCCATTTAATAGCCTACATAACAGTAATACAGGCATATAGAAATTGACTGTATAGTAAATTAAACATGATTTCAATGCAGGCCATAACTCACACACACACACATCTCTCAGCCACCTTCTTACCCTAATCAGGCAGAGGAGAACCACACTGGAATGGATGGTTACAACGCTAACCAAACATCCACTCAACTCTTCTGTAATCTATTGTGAATTGTTAACTGTTCTCAGGCCTTCAGTCCTGTTTCATCTCCATGAAGGAGTTGAGGTCCCAGAGTCTCAGGATGAACAGTTTGCAGGACGAGTCCAGTGGGACAAAGACGTCCTCAGAGAAGGACGACTCAGACTTCATGTGTCCAGACTCAGGACTTAAGACTCGGGACTGTACAAGTGTGATGTGGTCACAGATAATAGTTGGGGCAACATCCTTGAATGCCGTCTCAAAGTCACTGGTAAGTTAGTCTCGCTTTGCCAGACCATCCACACACTGCAGAGCGGAGGGGACAACTTTCTTAAAGGTTCAATTCAGCAGCTATTAAGATCAATAAGGAGCTGAGAAGAAAAGTACTGTGGACTTCCACAAACCCTACAGTTCCTTCTCCTACAGTGAAATGTTTTTTCTTCACATGAATTCACTGAAATGAAACAGATGTGTCTGTTTTCTCTACAGCAGCGAGGGATCTGCCCAAACCTGAGACACCAAACACAGGAAGTCCACCACAACCAGAGAGTGGGGGAAGGATCGGGCTCCACTGTGGAATGGGACTGACAGTAGCAGCAGCTCTGCTGACTGTTTATTCAGTCTTTGTCTCCCGAGAGAACAAGATTTCTGCTCAGACAATAGTTACAGTTCAGCAGGTGGATCAGTGGAAACCGTTGAATCCACAACTTTAATGAGACCAAACTGTTACCATTACATTTTTGAGCACTGAGATACAAAACATACTAGTTTCTTATTGCCTGGCAGGCAAAGTTTCTACCAGTTGTGTAATCTAATGTATTGTAGTGGGTATACTGTACCACATATATATACATATATATATATACACACAAAAAAATAAAATTATGTATATATATTTTTTTTTTTTCAGAATGGGCCTTTGTGGGGGGGATGAAGTGTGGGGTCTGGGTGTCCTCCCCCAGGGTTATTTTGTGCGTCAAAGACTTTATTTCCTGCATTCTGACTCACTTGTATGCACCAATTTCTAAAAGGAATACCTTTTATTTATCCTATGACAACACAGATGACATTCAAAATATATCAAATATATAATGGAATATAATGCAGTGAGGGGGCTTTCACATCAGGTACCTACGTCTCTCTGCATGTTCTGCAGTGTTAGTTTAGTTTGCTGTCACATTACTCAACCCGTATTTGTGAATGCAAATATCTGAAGTGAAAGTTGCGTATCATAGCACATTTTTAGGTCGGTATATGGAAATCCAGGAGATTTCTTAGTGGGTATACTATACCCGCCTATCACGTAGACTACACCACTGGTTGCTACACATGATCCACGTTAAAACTGCTCTGCGCTGGGTGTGCCTTTGTTTTCCTATGGGGAGAGCGGGGGAGACAACTCGGGTCACTTCCCTTGGTGCTCCGCTCAGTATTGCAGCTGAAATCAAAGTTCAACTTATTTAAACTTTGACCTCGTTGCCCCTGACCTTTCAATGCAGGGCTGGACTGGCCATCTGGCATACCGGGCATTTTCCCGCTGGGCCGACGCACTTTTGGGCTGAATCAACGATATCATTTATAGGCCTTTTTTTTCTTTTCTTTATTTGGCCGCGCCGGCCCATAAAGAACTGACAGCGGCCCATTGGTTAATTATCTTTATTGGCACTGGCCTGACCCAATCAACTCCGGGAACACTCTTCCCCACTCCTGGCCTGAGACACAAGTTTAGCATCCACCTTAAAATGGACAAACGACCACCAAAGTGCAGAGGTGCAGAGTAATTATGGGAGGAAAAGATTAAGAATCTACAGGTGGATGCCGCTAAAATGTGTCAACATTTCTGACATGTTTGGGGCTAGTAGCTGCTTCAACATCAGCATTACCTGAAGTAGAGGAAGGAGGAGAGGTGGCTGGCTATGCAGAGAAGCAGAAACAACATCATGACAGGGAAGAAGCCGAGGAGGAGGAGAGTGTCTGTCCGAGCCGCCATGACAGTCGGTTTGAAATTCTCAAGGAGCCAGACCCACGTGACAAGTTTGTCCAATCAGATGCCGGTCAGGGGTGTGGGGCATCAACCATGGATGTATTACGTTGCGACACCACGCTTCAGTCGTGTCGCAAAAATGGATCTGCACCGTAACTGTTTATACTTGCCCGTGGGGGTCGCGACACTAGTTACGTTACATTACATTTAGCTGACGCTTTTATCCAAAGCGACTTACAATTGCTATATATATATATATATGTCAGAGGTTGCACGCCACTGGAGCAACTAGGGGTCAAGTGTCTTGCTCAGGGACACATTGGTAGATGTATCGTAGTGGGAATCGAACCCAGGTCTCCCACACCAAAGGCATGTGGTATATCCACTGCGCCATCACCACCCCAGTTGCAGTCTTCTCCTGAACAGATGTGGCGCTAATGAGGAACTTTGCTATGGACTAGAAGAAGAAGAAAAAGAAACAACGGCAGAAGTGGCCGCAGCATTGACGTCAATGCTTCGATTTGATCCAATGACCGACTTCGTCGGATCAAGCCTTTCATTCACCATAAAAAACTCAACTGAACCCAGTAAGTTTACAAGAGAGACTGTCAGTCACTCTGAGAGTCCTGGCATCCGGTTACCCTTGAGCTCGTTCATGCTTCCGGTTGCCGCTGAAAAAAATAGAGTGGTGCGCGACCTCTGGAAGCAACCTCTGGATGTGCCAGCTTGGCTGCGGCGACTGTAAAATGGGCTTTATGTGTGCCTCACGTCATAACGACAACAAGCACTTTGGCTGTAACATTAAAGTTAGTGGCTGTCAGGTAACCTAACTGCTTAAGCTTACATTGAAAATGCTAGTGCTTAGCCTTTTGGGTAGCTGAAAACTCTGTGTGATCTAAAAATCAGTGTTGATACAATCATCAGTGTTTGAATTGCTTAATTCAAGGGCATATACTACACTTAGCTTTACTGTAGCTTTTGGGAAGGGTTATGGTTATGGTTATTGTATTTAGCAGACACTTTTGTCCAAAACGACAAAATATGAATCTTACAATAGTTAAAAATAACAGTAAACATTTTTTTAAAGTTGCTAAGCCAATATTGAGCAAAATACTAATAATAACAATAATGGCAATACAATATCAAATATCCATAATAACAAAACAATTAAACAAATACCATAAATTAAATGGTTGAATTGAATGAATTATTTAAGTGTAAGATCAACAGATGAGTCTTGAGACCCCTTTTGAAGGATCCAAAACTATCACATGAACGCAGAACACTAGGCGACTCATCAGAGAATGCAGTCATATTTTAAGAGGACTGTCTGCAGGGAATGTGTCTGACCAATCACGGTGGGTGTGGACCACCTGCCAAGGCAAAATGCCAAGGCCGAATTTTTGTCCTAGTCCAGCCCTGTTTCAAGGCGCAACCAATCCTTCTACCACGCTCTGAGCTCTGCGCCTTACTCCCTACGCCCTACTTCACGGTTTTACTGCAGATCATGTGTAGGTGGCTTAAGCCTCACTGATCTCTCCGATGGCTCTTCTCACCCACAGTTCAGTAGTGCCGCATTAAGTTAAAACTGCAAACACATGCATAGCACATGTCCATTTAAAATATCTGATTACTGAAAGTGAATCCACATCCTGCCACAGACAGAATTCAGAGTTTCAAATGTGAAAAACAAAACTGAGTTCAACAGATATATGGACCATATAAAGCACAATGAGGTTTCCTAACTCCTAACTAAAACATGTTTGCTTCAGGGGACGCATAACGCTGAGAAATGAATCTGTGTTGTTGATGTTTGTATTGACATTTTAACAACTTAGTAGGGGAGAGTGGGGACGCTTGCAACGTGTGGCAGTGGCAACATTGCTGATTTCTCCAATCAGGAATGAGCTAGAGTCATGACACTCCTACTTTACATGCTCAGCAGGCCCCTCCTTCTTTCTGGAAGTTAACAGCCACATGTCATCATTCCTTCTAGGAGAACTGACATTGAAGGTGAAAAAGTAACTTTTTTATGACCAGATCTTTTGTCTTAACTGTTTAAGTATTGACATATATAATTATATAGTTTGAATGTGCAGTTTCTTAGCTCTTAACATAATTAGGTACCATGTGTTAAAGCTAATGTGTTAGGCTAACATCACTAGTTATAACTGTCATAGGGGTCCCCACATGCAACTGTCCACACATGGTGTTGCAACTGGCCCTCATGACGACAATTATCACAATTAGACAAAATTGATATAAAAGCCAATTCAGTGGTTTGATAACTCTGGTCTCAAATAAACTAAAAAAAAAAAAATTATTGAAAAATGATGCCATAGTAAGACTTTTATTACATCTAAATGACTGTTGCAACATTTTTCAGCATCCATTTAAGTACAAATTATTTGCATAGTATCATATGTACACATGTTGCAGCAGTATAAGCAGGTAGGTGACATATATGGGTTTATTATATAATTTGTTTGTCTTTCTAATACAAGAGAGAGAGAAACTGAAGGAAAACGTAAAAAGTGTTGCAACCGCAGTGAATGAAGCAGTAAGGTCGACTCAGACTCTTCACATCTGTTAGTTTCTGTTGTTACTCTTCTGAATGTTTCTTGATCCTCTGTGATCTGAAGCTGCAAACTCAACCAAACTACAGCTTTTTATTGTGTTGTTTAATTGAAACTGTAACTTTGTATTACCATTTTTAATCATGTCCGATTCAGCTGTTGAATTTCTGTATTATTCTTTACACAGAAGGCTATCCTTCTTACAGTAGGCCATGTATTAACTCTGATGAAGTATTTTGCACTAATAAGTTGTTAAAGTTGATGCAGTTGTGATCAGAACCTGTTGCTGCTGCTGTGGGCCTCTAAAGCCCATTCAGATGTTTCAGAAACATGGACTTAGTGTTATTTAAATGTATTTAACAATAATCCTAGCTGGTAGTTGATACGCTAGTTGATGGTAATGAGAAAGTAGTACAGATTTATGTAATTACTTACTTGTAAGTAAATGATAACATGCACTGTATTTTCATAACATTTATTATCTGAGTTCACAATAATTGTTTCTTGCATTTGCTTATTTTACATAAATAAATATTTAAGAAATTGAGTTTCAGTTTGTCTGGTAAATAAACTGTTGTACATAAAGTGGTATGGCATGTTATTTAGACTAAAGGGGAGACACCAAAGCTTATAATGTTCATTTATTGTTAAGCAGTTTATCGAGAGGATGTTTTTCAGTGAACTGAGTTCATCTCTACTTGATGATTTTGTGTTTAAGAATTAAAATCTGAATAATGGATGATCTGTTGGACAGAAAGTGTTTTTACAAGTCTGAAAGACACAAAGATCAGATGCTGACAGCAAATTAACTTTGGGCTCGCAGAATAACCCAACAGGTTCATACATGTCGAGCAGTTCAGCTTTTAAAGCTACATTGTGTAAGAATTAATCCCATCTAGCGTTGAGATCATATATCGCAATCAACTCTCTCTCGCCACGCAGTATTGCAGCTAAGCGAAGGTGTACAAAAGGTCGTCTATCAGCTGTCATTGTTGGAGTTCATACGTTCTCTTAATACATCCATGAGTTCATGTCGGAGAGTGGCATGGACACCACGGACACCACAGGCCACCCAACGGAAAGGAGAGAGAAAGAAAAGGAGACTAATTCCAAACTAATAGGAATACTTGAAATTGATGGTGGTGGTCAATATTCATGAAAAAGGACAAGTTTGTGAAGGGCAATGCAAATTTTGATAATGAACATCTGCAAATGTTAAACACTGGGGCTTTAAGTTCAAAGATCAATTTAAATCCTATAAACAAACATTCAACATGATGTAAGTGTTTTATTCAGTTTAACTAGATGGTGTCCCTGTCCTCTCCTGTAGACTGGATCCTGAATAAAGGCGTTCTCATTGTTGTTAGCTTTTTCTCCACTAGGTGACACTAACGGATTGTTAAAATACAGCCGCATGTTTGAAACTGTTTTAAATGTTACTAAAGATGTACAAACTCTAGTTTCCTGTACTAGTATATAGTAGAGTAGTATACTAGAGATCAGGACAGAGAGAACTTAATAAAACAGATGTTTACATTAGCTCAATTAGCAATGATATATACATCATTTATGGTTCATTTACCCCTGTGAGATCACATTTATGATCATATGATAATTTTCATTTTTTGTGAGAAGACAAGGAAATTCAATTATAAAAAAGGTAGGAAAATATAAAAAAGATTTGTGATGCTTATTTCTTAGAACCTAATCAGAACAGGTGAAAGTGCTTGAAATGTAACAGTTTTGTAACTTTGTGTGGAAATAGCAGGTGCAGACAGACCCGAACACCTCCCCCTATGTGTAGGAGGGGGTGGGGTACCATGTGCAGTCATTGAAAATAAGTACATTTTTATGTTCTTCACAGAAAATGAGCCAAGGCCAGTGAGTTTCAGTTAGAAGACATAATAAATAGCATCATTTTCTCTTTTAGCAAAAATTGAAAACTGGTCCCACAGACCCCAACAACACACAGGGTTAAATAAGGTAGGGTCTCCAAACGTACCTCAATTATAACTTATCTCCTGGTAGTACATACTAGCAAGGGCAAATACTATTAAAAAATAAGTTTGGAGCTGCTCTCTGGTGCTCGAAAACAGACATCAGAGGCATCAGAAGCATCGCTGCATGTAACGCTAGTTAACATTACCATTCACAGCAGGTAACGTTAGCCAGTACTTGCTAAAATACAGTTAAATGCTGAAACTAAACGGTGTAATGTTAAAATGTGGCAGTATTTTACTGGAACTGATTCCAACTCTGGAACAACTAACAGTCTGCAGTTAAAGACTCAGAGTTGTCAAAGAAACAACACATAATTTGATGGTACTGTATGTTCAATTACAGTTGGTAAATTAGTGGTGCATTCAATGTTATTGTAAAATACCATTTTATCATCTAGTAGTTATTCTTTTTGTCAACTAACTGTAATTGAGTGGCAAAATAAGTTTTGTTATAAGTAATTGTTATTACTGTCATTGCATTATTGCATATTTGTAAATGTCAGTTTCACATTTGGAGTGGTAGGGTGACTACCGAAAGCCAGAGTTTTGGGTATGTGTTTTCCTTTATATCTACCATTTAATATTCCAATCACTGCTGTCAGTCCCATAGAAGAACATAACAGCGTGGAGTGTTTTGGAATTATACAGGCTTACATGAAGTACGTGAATACCCCGCCAGCGAGATCAACAAGTGTCTCAACTCTTCTCTCTCTATGGCTATGGCTAAGGCCATATGGTCAAATCTTTTTCTTTTATTAAGCATATTATAAAGGACAATTAAAAATGAGAACCCACTACAGATCATATATCTGTAGATAATATATCTGTAGTATAATACTGGTCTGTAATACAACAAATATTTTCTTAAAGGCATAATCTGTCATTAATTAATATATATATATATATATATATATATATATACTACCGGTCAAAAATTTTAGAACACCCCAATTTTTTTTGTTTTTTTATTGAAATTTTAGAAGTTCAAGTCCAATGAATAGCTTGAAATGGTACAAAGTAAGTGGTGAAGTGAGGTTAAAAAATAAAAAAGTAAGGTTACCCAAAACTGAAACATAATGTACATTTCAGTATTTTACAAAATGGCCTTTTTCAGGGAACAAGAAATGGGTTAAAAATGTAAAGCTGGAGGTTGATCAAGCTTTGAAAGTTGGTGCTACCAATTCCCACAGGTGTTCCAACTGGTCTTGATTACTTACAACCCCCTCTGTTTGTATAAAAGTATTGTTGGAACACACTGTGGTACCATACCCTCGTGAGCATTATTTGAACAGTATTGTACTGCAGAAAGTAGTGTGTTGCTATAAAAATGGCGGGAAAAAGGCAATTAACAATGGAAGAGAGACAGACCATTATAACACTTAAGAAAGTTGTCTTTCTTACAGAGAAATTGCGAAGAAAGTCAAGGTGTCAGTGAGTACAGTATTCTTCACCATCAAAAGGCACTTAGAAACTGAGGGAAACTCTGACAGGAAGAGGTCTGGCAGACCCAAAGCCACAACAGAATCAGAAGACAAGTTTCTGAGAGTCAACAGCTTGCGTGATAGGCGGCTCACAGGACAACAGCTTCAAGCACAGCTTAATAGTGGTCGTAATAAGCAAGTCTCAGTTTCAACTGTAAAGAGAAGACTTCGAGCTACAGGTTTGATAGGTCGAGTTGCAGCAAGAAAGCCATTGCTAAGACGTCAGAATAAGAAAAAGAGGCTTGCCTGGGCCAAGAAACATCGTCAATGGACTACTGAAGACTGGAAGAAGGTGTTATGGACTGATGAATCTAAATTTTAAATCTTTGGTTCATCACGCAGGATTTTTGTACGCCGTCGAGTAGGCGAAATGATGGTTCCTCAGTGTGTGACATCAACTGTCAAACATGGAGGAGGAAGCGTGATGGTCTGGGGCTGTTTTGCAGTACCCTCTGGTATGCGCCTAGTTGGTCAAGGGTTCATCCTACAGCAATATAATGACCCAAAACATAAGTCCAAGCTATGCCAGAACTACCTTAGGAAAAATGAACAAGATAGTAAGCTTAAAAACATGAGTGGCCAGCACAGTCACCAGACTTAAACCCCATTTAGCTGGTTTGGGATGAACTGGACAGAAAAGTGAAAGCAAAGCAACCTACAAGTGCCACACATTTATGGGAACTTCTGCAACAGAGTTGGGAAGAACTTTCTGAAGAATATTTGATTTCCATTGTAGAAAGAATGCCACGAGTGTGTTCAGCTGTTATATCTGCCAAAGGCGGCTACTTTGATGAGTCAATAATTTAGAATACATTATGGTTTATAAATTAACCTAAATTGTTCATTTGTTCTATTCTTTCATTTCAGAGTACAATAAGACATTGAACTTCATGAATTTCAATAAATATATATATATATATATATATATATATATATATATATATATATATATATATATATATATATATATATATATATATACGTACAAAATTTCCAATCCATCGTTTTATGAGTTCATAACCTATTTGTACTACTGTAGAAGTTTGGTATCATTTCGGGCATTATTAGTGGGGTCATTTACAAAGCTAACTCTCCCAATGTTCAACCCAGGTGAAAAAAGCTTCTGGGGGGTGTTTGGCTCGAGGTCATGGTGCAAAGGACCCTAGGGTGAAATTACTCCAAACCATCACTTTAAGGGCTGATTGACAGTTAAGACTTGGTTTTAGGATTAAGGTTAGAATTAGGTTATGGTTAGGGTTATGGTAAGGGTTAAGGTTAGGTATTTAGTTGTGATGCTTAAGGTGAGGGTAAGGGGCTAGGGAATGCATTATCCCCACAAAGATAGTGAAACGCACTGTGTGTGTGTGTCGCCGTCTAACTGGAAAAACAGACACCGCTAAGGCACCTACACTATTTTATACATTTAATTGTTTTAGGACCTGTATCAGAAAAGAACCCAAAGGTCTTAAGTCAAATTTGACTTGGTAAAATCTGCAGTTTTGTGAGCTAACGACTGCTTTCTAACACAGCTAAAGTTGTGATTCTAGGAGTCCAGAGTTTATTCTGCTGTGTAAATTGTGCCTGTGGCCTCCAAAGATTGTGCACAAGTGGGAGCTCATCTTGGATTAGGTAATTAATTATTCTTTTTTGTGCCTGTTTTCCAGATTAGGAAAACACTTTTTTTTCTCCTTGTTTTCTTAACTGCCCATATTGTTCACATTCACCTCAAATGTTAAGGATGTTTTTAGTGTTTTTCATGTCCCAAAAAAAGTGTTTTTCAAATCTCACAACTATTTTTGAGAGAAGCGAAGAGATACAAGTATTACAGAGAGAATTTAATATCAAAAGTTTAATCTTTATTGTTTCGGCGTGAATTATTTCATATTATATGATTCAAAACAGCCAAACTCTCGTGTGTTTTACTCTGCTGCTTCTTTTCCCTGTAAAAAAACACAGAAATGGTTTGTGTGAGTCTGAATAAGCGATAGGGGACAATAATTGTAATCTGTTCATTTTATAGTATTTAAAACTAATGCTTTATAAGGTGAGTATAATACTGTAAATAATCTGCTGTAACATATTGACAGATATACCTGAAAGAATAATTGCTTTGTTGGTTATTTGTCACTAAACTGATGTATGTATTTACCTTGCCAGAGTCACGGCTCTTTGCCCTCAGCTTGTTGACCTGGGACTCTGCGATGTCAGCGCGCTCCTCCGCCTCCTCCAGCTCATTCTGAACCTTCCTGCACTTGGACAGATGAGTGTTGGCCTGCTCCTCCTGAAATACAAGACATAGAAAAAACAATGTTCAAAAAGATCCATAGTACTACTGTACATTAAAATAACTATGATATATTGTCAAACTTTCAGTGTTGAATATGTACTTACCGCCTCCTCAGCCTGCCTCTTGTAGGCCTTGACCTTCAGCTGCAATTTGTCAACCAGATCCTGCAGCCTGGCAACGTTTTTCTTGTCCTCCTCAGTCTGTAATAGGCAATATCGATATGCATGTGTATTTTTTAATGGTAAATATATTAGATCATTTTTGTACTGTACATGATAACTACCAAAATGACTGTACCTGATAGGTGAGCTCCTTCACCCTCCTCTCATATTTGCGGACACCCTTAATGGCATCTGCTCCGCGTCTCTGCTCAGCCTCAACCTCTGCCTCCAGTTCATGCACCTTCAAAAAACAAGACAATAAGTATCTGTCTTTCTTTTCCAAAAGTCTTGCTTCAGTTGTACAAATTCTTAACATGACTTTCATACCCTGGACTCTAGTTTCTGGAGCTGCTTCTTGCCGCCCTTCATGGCCAGGTTCTCAGCCTCATCCAGGCGGTGCTGCAGGTCCTTCACAGCAACCTCCAGGTTCTTCTTCATCCTCTCCAGGTGAGCGCTGGTATCCTGCTCTTTCTTCAGCTCCTCAGCCATCATAGCAGCCTAGAAGAGACAGCATAAAATGTTAATGAGCAATATCTTGAACATGTTGGAGTGAAAGGAAGAACAAATGAAATGTAAACCTACATCAGTGATGGCCTTCTTGGCCTTCTCCTCTGCATTTCTTGCTTCCTGAACAGTGTCATCCACTTCACTCTGGACCTGGACCAGGTCAGACTCAAGCTTCTTCTTGGAGTTCAGAAGGCTTGTGTTCTAAAAGGCATAAAAAGGCACTTTAGTCATTACATGCCTGATTTTCACATCATTTTAATTGTCATTAGATTTTTAAATAATTGAAGAAATGATTGGGCTTGTTCACCTGAGAGTGCAGAAGTCCAACACGCTCACTGGCATCCACCAGCTCCTGCTCAGCAACTTTGCGACCTCTCTCTGTCTGTTCCAGAGCAACTCTGAGTTCCTCGATTTCAGCTACCATCAGACCGTTCCTGCGATCCACCATAGCAGCTTGTTCCTTGAAGTCTTCCTGTGCTCTGACAGCATCATCAAGGTGCAGTTGGGCATCCTAGTGAAAACATATCAGGAAAATATTCACATGAATGCCAAAATGTACTTGCACTGACCATAGTCTGTGCAACAACTCTGTGTCTAACTATACCTTCAGCTGCGCCTGCACATTCCTCAGCTGCTTCTGGGACTCAGCAGCCTGGCGATTGGCGTGGCTCAGCTGAATCTCCATCTCATTCAGGTCTCCCTCCATCTTCTTCTTGATTCTCAGGGAATCGTTTCTGCTCCTGACCTCAGAATCCAGAGTGCTCTGCATGGAGTCAATCACCCTCTGGCTGTTCCTCTTGATCTGCTCCATCTCCTCATCTTTCTCTGCCAGCTTCCTGTCCACCTCACCCTTAATCTGGTTGAGCTCCAGCTGGACACGCAGGATCTTAGACTCTTCGTGTTCCAGAGTTCCCTAATGATATCAAACAATTTAAATATTAATCTTTGCCTTTAAACCTTTAGTTGTATATTTGTCTATGATTACGATTTTTTTTTCAGAAGATTTCCTCGAGAAAAATAGTACCTCAGCCTCTTCAAGAGCCGTCTGGATCTCAGCCTTCTCGGTCTCCACCTGCTTCTTGGACTTCTCCAGCTCATGGATGCTCTTGCCAGTCTCACCAATCTGTTCAGTCAGATCTGAGATCTCCTCTGCAGAGCGATACATGTGTTTTATATTGTTAAGCCTTACAATCTAAAATAAATACACTTTATTCTACAACAATTGAATACAATGTAAGAAATACAAGTGTTGAATACAATGTAGCTGTTACATAATGTAGAGCTTACGTTGCAGGTTCTTGTTTTCCCGCTTCATGGTCTCCAGCTGATCCAGAGATTCCTCATAAGAGTTCTTCATCTTGAACAGCTCAGTGCTGAGAGAACGAGCCTCCTTCTGTGCTCCCTCGAGCTCGGCCTGACCCTCCTCGAACTTCTGTTTCCACTCTGCCAGTACCTGAATAACATAATTAATACAGTTAAGTTGGTTATGTAGCAATATGAGGAAAAAATAATAAATATATATATATATATATATATATATATATATATATATATATATATATGGCTTGGCCACACAAAGTAAACAATGTTACCTTGTCAAAGTTCCTCTGCTTCTTGTCCAGGTTGGCAGCCAGCCCATTGGCCCTCTCCACATCAATCATGAGGTCCTCCACCTCACTCTGGAGCCTCTGTTTGGTTTTCTCAAGAGAAGCACACTTGGAGTTCACTGCCTCAATCTGCTCCTCAGCCTCCTGAAGACGCTGAGCCAGCTTTTTCCTGTTTGAAAAGGATAAGATTTGTTTTCCACTGAAACTACTTTTTTCCAGATATTTTTTCATGAGTGAAATACAAATCATTACATAGTCTCAGAACCTAGATGAATATAAGAAAGCACTGCTTTGATCTAAAATATTATTTTCGTAATGAGATACTAAATACAAACAATTGAAAAAACAGTTTAGAACATTTGTTTAAATGCAAGTACTGTATTTGAGTTATGCTAAAATGCTACACTTCTGAACTGGCCATTGAATTGTTTGAATCTTACTCACTTGGATTCCTCAAGCTCCTCAGTGCGCTGGATAGCATCAGTTTCATACTTAGTTCTCCACTGAGCCACCTCACCGTTGGCCTTGGACATTCCACGCTGCAGCTCAGCCTTGGCCTCCTGCTCCTCCTCAAACTGCTCCCTCAGCAGATCACAGTCATGGCGGGCTGATTGCAGTCCATGGGCAAGAGCATTCTTGGCCTGGTGTAAGACATATGATTGAATTTACAAAATTCCTTAATCCCAAACTAATAATACCAATACACACTCACTTAACAGTGTCTTACCTTAACCTCCTCTTCAATCTGTCTTTTCAGCTCCTCAATCTGCTGTGTGAATGCCTGTTTGCCTCTGGTCAGCTGGGAGACAAGAGCTTCTTTCTCTTCAACTTGACGGCTGAACTCACCTTGTGTGAAAGATGTCATAATACGTTAGTTTTTGTCATGCTTCTTAATAATATACACAATAGATCATTCAATTTAAAAGTTTTAGATACCATTTTCTGTCAGGAGACGTGCTTTCTGTGCATTTGCGTCATTGACTTGACGGACATTTTCATCATTCTTGGTCTTCAGTTCGCTAAGTTGGTCCTCTAGAGTACGGCACATCTTTTCAAGATTTCCCTAATGAGTAAATAGAGATGAGATCAGTGATCAGATTTTATTTATAATATTAATTACATTATTTACTATGCTTATTTAGTTAATAAAATAGCATGTAATGCATTGTGTACCTTAGCTTTAGCAACAACCTCCATGTTGCTGGAGAGGTCATCAATCTCCATCTTGTATTCACTCTTTTCCTTCTCAAGCTTCTGCTTTACACGCTGGAGGTTGTCGATCTGCTCTCCCAGCTCAGCTACGCTGTCAGCCTGCTTCTTCTTCTGAGAGCAGCAGCGGTGGCTTCATGCTGCAGAGTGGACTCCTCAAGATCACGACGGAGCTTCTGGAACTCGGCTTCACGCTTCTTGTTCATCTCAATCTGAGCAGCAGTGGCACCGCCGGCCTCCTCCAGCCTCTCACTGATCTCCTCAAGTTCCCTGGAGAGGTCAGCTCTCTGCTTCTCAACCTTGGCACGAGCAGCACGCTCAGCCTCAATCTCCTCCTCCAGTTCCTCAATACGAGCCTGTTGATTATAGATGTGATGTCTTTCAGTAAACTTTCACTTTTAATACACAAATTTGGGAACACATGGAGAAATGTTTTGTGTAATGCGATATGTCACCTGGAGCTCCTTGATCTTCTTCTGAAGCTGAGCACCCAGTGACTGCTCATCTTCAATCTTGCTAAGGAGCTGACTGATTTCAAAGTCCTTCCTGTGAGAATTATAGATAAAGTACATAGAGTTCATGCAGATAACCACAATTTTTAAAAGAATGGTTGTACAAATTCAAAAATGACGTTACTTTTTGATCTTCTCATCAGACTGCTGCTTGTCATTCTCCAGATCCATGATGGATTCCTGGGCCAGTTTCAGATCACCCTCAAGCTTTCTCTTGGCTCTCTCAAGGTCCATACGGAGCTTCTTCTCTTGCTCCAGAGAACCCTCAAGCTAAGAAATAAGATTAGTTTGTAACCATCACATTCAAGAAGAATATGCTTGCTTTGCCAATCCAAGAGACTTTGTAAACTTACATCATCCACTTGCTGCTCAAGCTTGGTCTTGGCCTTGGTCAGAGTGTTGACTTTGTCTTCCTCTGCCTGCAGGTCATCAAGAGTCTGCTGATGAGCCTCCTGAAGGGCTTTCTTTTCCTTGGTCAGCTTAGCAATGCTCTCATCTTGAGAGGCCATCTCCTCAGTCAGGTTCTTAACCTAAGTGTGCAAGAAAAATCTTGTCTTTAAACTGTCATCATTATAACCTTACTTGATCTGCTGGACAGATTATTATTTACCAACCTTGTTCTCTGTCGCATGTTTCTCTTTTTCCACTTTGGCCAAGGTAAGCTCCAGGTCATCAATATCCTTCTTGAGCTCAGAGCATTCGTCCTCCAGCTTTCTCTTCTTGGCAGTGAGCTCAGCATTGATTTCCTCTTCATCCTCCAGTCTCTCGGTTGTCTCTTTGAGTTTGGCCTCGAGCTGAATCTTACTCTTGATAAGTCCCTCACATCTCTCTTCAGCGTCATTCAGATTCTCTGATTCCTAGTTAATTTTCCAAAAAGAGATGTTAGCAAATTAACATTAAAAAACATGAAAAAGCAGATCTGTCTGTTGGTGTGTACTTACAGATGCTACTTGGAGCTGCAGATCATTCTTCTCCTGCAGAAGAGACACCATCTTCTCCTCCAGTTCCTTCTTCTTGGCCAGGGCAGCAGCCAAGTCAGTGGTCATCTTTTCATAGTTCTCCTTCATAGCTGCCAGCTCCTTCTCAGTTTCAGCACTCTTCAGCAGAGGCTTGATCTTGTAGTACACCTTCATCCATGGCCAGTGTTTGACATTCATGAATGAGCGGACATTGTACTGGATGGTATATACAGCATCCCTGTTGAAAAGAAGTTGCTGTTAGGGACAAAGTTATTCCTCATTATTCATTCCATGGCTGTGCACTCAAAATTGTTCTTTTCAACATGCCTCCTCGCTGTCATCTTCACAAACTCTGTTCTCATGAGGAAACCACGGCACAAAGCCTGAGTCATGGTGACCAGAGATGCCAGTTTTCATCTCTCATCTCCTCTAGGACACCCAGCAGACCGGCCTTGAAGAACACCTGATCAAAGAAAGAATAGATATTGACTTTGTGTCTTCACTGTGCACTATTCTAAACATTAAACCAGAAATGACTCAGATAGCATGTACCCCACACAATCATATGTATGTCTTATATTATTAAGTAAACCGTTCATCAGGATCAGGATATGTAGCAAAATATCTTAGACAGTGAAACACAATTATTCTAAATGGCTGATGGCAGCTGTGCTTTTTTCTAGAAAACTTTAATCCTGTATGGGCACTTTTACTAGTCTTTTACTATCACTTTGTACACAAGACAAAATGTAACCTGCTTCATCAATGGCCACATGGTAGTGCAATTTCTCTATTTCTCTCCTTTACTCGTTCAGTGGCCTAATTTCTCATTATATTACATAAAATCGTCTTAGACTTTTTTTAAGATACTCTTTTTTTGCACTGACTATCATTGGAAAGTATCACTAAAGTATATTAATGCAATCAAGGGGTTTACCTTGGTGTGTCCAAATTTGTACTCATCATGATTAACATCAATTGACCCAAGCAGCTTCTCTGAAGCCTTCTTGTTGTCAATGAACTGGCCCTCGGGGATGACACTGGCATTCAGCACCTTGTACCTTTTATGAGAGTTAATAGTCAGTGTGAGCATTTTCTTTTAATAATCTATCAAAATTCTTTAAATATCCATTGATACCTCTGCTTGAAGTCAGCATACAGAATTCTGCTGGGGAAACCTTTTCTGCAGATTCTGATACCCTCCAGCACACCGTTACACCTGAGCTGGTGGATGACCAGGAAGTTCTCCATCAGACCTGTAAAAAATACATTTCTTAATTACTTCCTTGAGTAAATAGTTAGGCTCTGAAATCAAGTAAACCATACCAACAAAACAAATCACTTCTTAAAGAATCTCTTGAGATTAAGTTTTCTATGTACCTGGAGTCTTTGACTCATTAGGAATCAGGCAGCGCACAAAGTGAGGATGGGTGCTCCTCAAGTTAGTCATCAGCTTGCCCAAGTTCTCCTGTAGATCCAGAATGATGAGTTATATCATGCATATAACAACTGTGAGTTTGAGCATAAATTGAGATACTGTATATGAGATAAGTTTGCAACCTTACTCCTAAACTGTGAAGAAACAGTCTGCATAGAACCACCCTTCTTCTTGCCACCCTTCTTTGCACCACCAGTTTCTGTAAATGTTTTTAAATAGACATGTTATATTAAAATGTGACATATCATGTACATGAGCACATGCTACAGTTAGTTAAAAAATATACACTATAACCTTAAAATGTGTTTTAGTTTACTGTAATTACTATCATACCCTCAACGACGGGAGGATACAGAACAGCCAGCAGTTTCACTGGGGATTTCTGGTACAGCTGAACGACAGAATCATTCAGTGGATCCTTGTTCTTGTCCAGCCAGCCAGCGATATTGTAGTCCACGGTACCGGCGTAGTGCACCAGGGAGAAGTGGGCCTCAATCTTGCCCTTGGCGGGCTTAGGCTTTTCAAATGCTTTGTTTTTGCCAAGATGCTGGTCATACAGCTTGTTCTTGAAGGATGTGTCTGTGGCCTTGGGGAACATGCACTCCTCTTCAAGGATGGAGAAGATTCCCATGGGCTTGAAAGAAGTGTGAAGAAGTATGTCATTAAGTGATACATTAAGTCAAATTAAGAACAATTAGTTATAATTACCAAATGAAGTGATTACCTTTTCAATGAGCTCAATACAAGCAGCCAAGTCCATGCCAAAGTCAATGAAATCCCAGATAATACCCTCCTTCTTGTACTCCTCTTGCTCCAGGACAAACATAGTGTGGTTGAAGAACTGTTGCAGTTTCTCATTGGTGAAGTTGATGCACAGCTGTTCCAAGGTGTTGAACTGTGATGGGACAAATAATTAATATAATATCTCGCTGGGCAATAAGAATTATTCTGTCATGAAAAGTATC